>NC_134884.1:38771408-38818908 GCF_041734735.1 Babylonia areolata | reverse complement strand
GGAAGCGAGAGAATCAGAGCGCGCCGGTTCGAATCACGGCTCAGCCGCCGATATTTTCTCCCCCTCCACTAGACCTTATTGAGTGGTGGTCTGGACACTAGTCATTCGGATGAGACGATAAACCGAGGTCCCGCGTGCAGCATGCACTTAATGCACGTAACAGAACCCACGGCAACAAAAGGGTTGTTCCTGGCAAAATTCTGTAGAAAAATCCACTTCGATAGGAAAAACAAATAAAACTGCACGCAGGAAAAAATACCAAAAGAATAGGTGGCGCTGTAGTGTAGCGACGTGCTCTCCCTGGGGAGAGCAGCCCGAATTTCACACAGAGAAATCTGTTGTGATAAAAAGAAATACAAAATGCATAAAATATTGGCTCAAACTAACAAGACTGCCAACACCACGGTTGTGTAGACAGGCATACGAGATGTTGATACTGGAATAGGAGAAGGGCAAACAGAACTGGGTATTCCGCATCAGTCAAGAAAACACTAACGGAACATGGATTCGGTCTTGTTTGGATGTGCCAAGGAGTAGGGCACGAGAGCGGCTTTGTATCGGAATTTAAAGATAGACTTATAGCATGTTATTGCATAGGTATAAATGGTTTTATTCTTTTCAAATAAATATTTCAAACAAAGAAGTATATTAAGATTTGAACAAATAAATGGCATGAAATCTGCTTTGCGAAGCTCAGATTGAGAGCACTTGGACTGAATGCCAACAGAAGATGGCTCGATTCAGACGTAGCAACATCTACTTGCCCAATGTGTGGCGAAAGCCCGGAAGATGAAAATCATTTCATATTTAACTGCAAAAGATACGATGAGTTACGAAAAAAACTGCACCATTTTCAATTCAGCTCCAGCACAGGGAAAAGATTTGTTCGACATACTGAAGACAGAAAATGAAGATATGATACTTTCACTTGCGAAGTATGTATCTGAGGCAATAAATATACGGAAAACGTTCATCATCGGTCCAAATACTCATTGGTCAATTAAAAATTAGTATGGGTTCTATGAGGAAAAAAAATCGCTAAATAGAAAGGGCTGCATTTGGATGGTCAATCTCGACATTGTAATTATCTGATGAGTTCGTATTGATATGATTGGTTTTGATGTTACATACGTAAATATTTAGTATATGATTTATATGTAATTTAGTATGTGTTTGTATTGATATGATGTGTATCGATGTTACATGCGTAAATATTTATTATATCATTTATCTGTACTTTGTTTTCTGTGTACTGTCCAAGCCTTGGAGACGAACGACTGAAAAAAAGGGCAAATTACCCCCTGTCACGTGTAATTTTAAGTTAATGACAAAGTGCCGACGTGTCGCAAATCTCGTATTAGTTCATGTTGTTTCAATTCTGTTTTGTTTTTGCTTTTTGTTGTTGTTTTTCCTTTTCTGTTCCATTTTATCTGTTTTGCACTATTTTTTTCTGATTTGTACTTACTATGTCACCACTAATGACATCAAACATTTCAGTGTTCAGTGTTCCCTCTCTCTCTCTCTCTCTCTCTGTGTGTGTCTCTGTGTGTGTGTGTGTGTGTGTGTGTGTGTGTGTGTGTGTGTGTGTGTACTTTTTGTTGACTCACTTGTGTAAACAAAGTGAGTCTATGTTTTATTGTTATTGTTTTGGGTTTTTTTGTTTGTTTGTTTCGTTTCTTTTTGTTGTTGTTTTTGCTTTTTTCAGGGGTTCTTCTTCTTTTGCTTTGTTTGTGATTTTGTGGATTTGTTAAAAGCTGATGTGACGCCTATTTCAACACTTTACTGCAGACACACACTACACACGCACCCGCGGCACTGACGCGCATACACAAACACATACAGAGAGAAGTACGTGGAGGCACAGACACACACAGACACACAGACACAGACACAGACACACACAGACACACACACCAAAATAAAATGATAATAAACAAAAAATAAATAAATAAACACCCACTGCACCATGTATGCCTGGGGAGTGTCTGGTATAACTCTAGTGTGGAAATAACAAAAACACGTCAGCGGTAACACTCCGTGGCAGAGACAGACAGAAAGAGATCGAGAGAGGTGTGTACCTCGAGTAACTGAGTGCAGGTATGCAGGTGATGGGGTAGAAGAAGAAGAAGAAGAAGAAGAAGAAGAAGAAACAGTAAGCACCCGGCGACTCAGAATCTACCCCGTTTTCACGGCAGTGGCGTGCAAATATGGAGCGCAGGTTAGCGACGGAATGCGTGTGTGTCCATGTACACATATACATACATGGTGGTGTGTGTCCATCGAGATCGAGATCGATGATGACCATCGTTGTCATCCAGCTGGGGGATGGGGAAAGGGTGGTGGTGGGGTGGGGGGGAGGATGCAAATGAATCTATCTGTGAATGCGCAGATGGCTGAATAGTCCAATCTGCGCACGAAATGTTCGCTGACAGTTTGGGCAGACAAAGACAGGCATACCATTGTCAGGGAGCTTGTTTGCCCGTGACTTTCTGGCCTGCCTCTTCTGAACAGCTGCAGCAGTCCTGTTGGCCTCGCACAGCAGCACGCCATTTGTCACGGTCCACTGCAGATTCCTCCCAGGAGTCAGGGTTGATATCAAACGCTTTCAGAGAGACTTTCAGAGTATCTCTGAAGCGCTTCTTCTGACCTCCGTGTGATCTCTTCCCTTGTTGCAGCTCGCCATAGAAGAGCCTTTTGGGCAGCCGATGGTCTGACATGCGCGCCACGTGTCCAGCCCAGCGAAGCTGGGACTGCATCAGGATGGTGAAGATGCTGGGAAGGGTGGCTTTTGCGAGCACCTCTGTGTCTGGGGTCTTGTCTTGCCACTTGATGTTCAGTAGCTTCCTGAGGCATGTTGTGTGGAAGTGGTTCAGCTTCTTGGCATGTCGTTGGTACACTGTCCAAGTTTCGCAGGCGTACAGTAGTGTGGGGAGAACTACTGCTCTGTAGACCTTTAGCTTGGTCTCAAGACTAATGCCTCTTCTGTTCCAGACATTTGCACTGAGTCTACCAAAAGTTGCGCTTGCTCTTGCAATCCTGACGTTCACTTCATCGTCGATGGTCGCATTTCGTGACAGTGTGCTGCCAAGGTATGTGAACCGCTCCACCGCACTGAGTCTCTGACCGTTGACTGTGATGTTCGGCTCAACGTAGGGTTTCCCTGGGGCTGGCTGATGGAGAACTTCAGTTTTCCTCGTGCTGATGGTAAGGCCGAAGTTCCTGCTGGCAGTGGCAAACTTGTCAACGCTGAGTTGCATGTCAGCTTCAGATCCAGCGTTGAGGGCACAATCATCAGCAAACAAAAAGTCTCTGATGATGTCTGTCATGACCTTCGTTTTTGCTTGAAGTCTTCTGAGGTTAAACAACTTACCATCTGTTCGGTACTTTAGGCCAATTCCAACATCGCCATCTCTGAAGGCATCAGTAAGCATTGCAGAGAACATGAGGCTGAACAGCGTTGGAGCCAGGACGCAGCCTTGCTTGACACCATTTGTGACAGCAAAAGGAGCAGATGTTTCGCCTTTGTCCTGGACTCGAGCCTGCATGCCTTCATGGAATTGGCTGACCAAGGAAATAAATTTCCGAGGGCATCCGTACTTGGCCATGATCTTCCACAGTCCCTCTCTACTCACGGTGTCGAAGGCCTTAGTGAGGTCGACATAGGTGGAGAACAGATCAGCATTTTGCTCCTGACATTTCTCTTGCAGCTGCCTTGCAGCAAACACCATGTCGGTGGTTCCGCGCTCTTTCCGGAATCCACATTGGCTCTCAGGCAAATGACCTTGGTCAAGGTGTGCTGTGAGGCGGTTTAGTAGGATCCTGGCAAGTATCTTGCCTGCGATGGAGAGCAAGGAAATGCCCCGATGGTTATCACAGGCTTGCCGGTTCCCCTTTCGCTTGTACAAGTGAATGATAGATGCATCTTTGAAATCCTGGGGGATCGTCTCTTCTTTCCACATGAGTGAGTACAGCTGATGGAGCTTCTCAGTCAGCACAGTGCCTCCATCCTTGTAGACCTCTGCTGGTATGGAGTCTGAGCCAGGTGCTTTGCCACTGGATAGCAGACAAATTGCTTTCTGGGTCTCAAGAGGTGTTGGCGGATCGTCCAGTGCTTCGTTGATGGGGACTTGTGGGAGACGGTCTATGGCTTCATCATTTATGGAGGAAGGGCGATTTAAGACACTGTTGAAGTGCTCAGCCCAGCGTTCGAGAATTTTCTCCTTCTCGGTGATCAAGGTATTCCCATCTGCACTGAGGAGGGGGGATGATCCTGAGGATGTGGGGCCGTAGACTTCTTTTAAGGCATCATAGAACCTCTTCATATCGTGCCTGTCAGCATATCCCTGGATCTCATCAGCTTTGTCACTCAGCCACTTATCCTGCATCTGGCGTAACTTTTGCTGAACAGTCCTGCGGATGGCATCGTACACATCCTTTTTTGATGTGGACTTTGGGTTGCTCAGGTAGGCTTGATGCAGACGGCGTTTCTCATCCAGAAGTTGCTTGATTTCATCACAGTTTTCATCAAACCAGTCTTTGTGCTTTCTGGACATGGGTCCCAGGGTCTCTGAAGCTGTACTATAGATCAGCTCACGCAGGGTCCTCCAGTCAGACTCCACATTCTGGTTGTCCAGAGAGGCGGATTCCAGACGATCTTCCAGCAGCTCCACAAAGGACTGTTTGATGGTGATGTTTTTCAGCTTAGCGATGTTGAGCCGTTTTGGAGCCTTCTGGCCTTGGGGGCGTCTCTTGGGCTGGATTCGAATATTCAGCTTCGAGACTACAAGGCGATGGTCTGTCCAACACTCGGCGCCACACATGGTCTTTGTTACGCGTACATCTTGCCTATCCCTTTTCCTGACGATGACATAATCGATGAGATGCCAATGCTTTGAGCGAGGGTGCATCCATGACGTCCTGTTACGGGCAGGGAGGCAGAAAACTGTGTTGGTTATCAGCAGTTCGTGCTCTGCACAGGTCTGAAGCAAAAGCAATCCATTTGGGTTGCAGTGGCCCACACCGTGCTTTCCAATCACTCCATCCCAGGAGATGTAGTCAGAGCCAACTCTAGCATTGAAGTCCCCAAGAATGATGAGCTTGTCTGCTTTAGGGATAGCAGCAATGACAGAGTGAAGGTCCTCGTAGAACTTCGCCTTCACTTCATCCGGGTTGGTCATGGTTGGGGCGTAGGCACTGACAATGGTGAGGTGCTTCTGGCCAGATGCCAGTGGGAGTTTCATGGTCATAAGCCTATCGTTGACTCCCTTTGGGATTCCAGCTAGCTTGCTGACAAGTGCTGTTTTTACTGCAAAACCAACGCCAGCCTCACGTCGCTCTTCGCTTCCTCGTCCACTCCAGAAGAAGGTGTAACCAGATCCCCGTTCACAGAGCTGGCCTTCACCTGCAAGCCGAGTCTCACTCAAGGCTGCGATGTCAATGTTGTATCTGGCGAGTTCGGATGCAACTAGTGCCGTTCTCCTTTGGGGTCTGTCCGCGTTATCTCTGTCCAGGAGAGTCCTTATGTTCCAAGCACCAATGGTGAGAGGAACGATCCTTGCTTTTTTCTTTTCTTTCTTGTTGTTTCGACCGCTGATGTAGGGTCCCCGCCAGCCGCGGTATGCTGGCCAGGGTGATATGGAGCAGGCAATTTTTAGGGCACCTTTTCTAGCCCCTTCCTCATGCCAGGGAGGTGAGCAGTGCATTCCTAAAGAGGGCTGCTCAGACGCTCAGACGGCTGCCGAGCTCCATCGCTGCTCCTGTCGACGAAGAACGACCCTATGGCCTGAGCCGCCTGCGTGCAGGTCTGCGACTGCGACTGCCAGTGTACCCACACCTGTCGTTTCGTCGCTCGCCTGTCGCGTACAAACACATGCACACAGACGCTGGTGCGGGTGCGGGCGCGTGCAAGCGCGCATGCACACACATCACACACACACACACACACACACACACACACACACACACGACAAACATTCTCACACACTGAGAGAGAAGGTGGGACTGGAGAGAGAGAGAGAGAGAGAGAGAGAGAGAGAGAGAGAGAGAGAGAGAATCAGTATCAGTATCAATAACTTAAGGAGGCGTCCATATACGCTACACCATATCTGCTAAGCAGATGCCTGACCAGCAGCATAACCCAACACGTTTAAAAGTTGCTTCTGTTGCACTGATGTATCTCAGACTGGCCAGTTCCTCAGTTTGCAATCTGTGCACAGTCTGAGAGCATCCAACACAAAACGAGAGAGACAGAGACAAAGACAGAGACAGACAGACAGTCACACAGAGAGAGGAGAGAGAGAGAGAGAGAGAGAGAGAGAGAAAGGAAATGGGAATATGGAAGACTGGGAGAGAGGACGAATGAATGAATCTTATGCATTTATTTTTATCTTATAAAAAAAAAAAAAAAAATTCTGATGCACATGGAACTATCCCTTCTCTCCACCATACCACACCGGCCACCACACCACCAGTCTTCTACTGACCCTCTCCCTCCCTGATTCTTACCACCTTCCTCTAACTGACCCTCCCCTCTTCCTCCTTACCTCCTCCCTCTTACTTCCCATCATCTCCAGTCCAGTGCTTCACACTATTAAATAACGAAGCTGGTGAAGAAGAAAGGGACGTAATCGCGTTCTGGAGGCGTACGTCGTGGCAGAATCAGATGAATTGACTTTTTAACTGCCATGTCCCCTAACAAAAAAAAATCTCACGGGCATAGTGATGTCACTGATGACATCATCAACAAAAAAAAAAGGGAAAATAACTGGAAGGCTGAAGATTCACACATTTGATCTTCTTCTTCTTCTGCGTTCACTCGTATGCACACGAGTGGGCTTTTACGTGTATGACCGTTTTTACCCCGCCACGTAGGCAGCCATACTCCGTTTTCGGGGGTGTGCATGCTGGGTATGTTCTTGTTTCCATAACCCGCCGAACGCTGACATGGATTACAGGATCTTTAACGTGCGTATTTGATCTTCTGCTTGCATATACACACGAAGGGGGTTCAGGCACTAGCAGGTCTGCACATATGTTGACCTGGGAGATCGTAAAAATCTCCACCCTTTACCCACCAGGCGCCGTCACCGTGATTCGAACCCGGGACCCTCAGATTGACAGTCCAACGCTTTAACCACTCGGCTGTTGCGCCCGTCACACATTTGATCAAGAGTGGCATGTCTCCAGACGACGTATTCCTCAGTTGGTTTTTTTTTTTTTTTTTTTTTTTCTTAGCTGATTGTTCTGGATATTGATTTATGATTTGAAATACCAATATGAAATACCGCTTTCTGTTGTTCTTCTCGGCAGTAAAGGGGTTAAAGCGTCAGGTTGGACGTCAGGTCCAGTTTTCATCCAATGGTCAGGGTTCTAGGCTCCGTTTTGACATGGTCCTGTGTTTCCTTATATATGTTTTCTTTTCTTTCTTTTTTTTTTTCTTTTTTTTTTTTCTCCAATAGGGTCTTTTCTATTCGAATAGATACCCAGAATTGAATTATATCTTCATTCATTTCGTTCACAATATTATTCATTAAGCTAAGGCTTGTATTGGCCTACTATCAAACTTTCGACGAATTAACGTAAAATTGTCCGAATTAAGGGAGCGGTGGTGGGTAGGATGGAGGAGGGATAGCGTAGGGAAGGAGGGGAGGGGGGGGGGCAAGAGGGGAAGAGTAGGATGGTGGGTAGAAGGGAGGGGGTAGGAGAGGAATAGGGGTGTTCATAGAATGCGAATACTATACTACATAATGGCATAAGCCTGGTAATAGGGGTGTTAGCTAGAGGGAAGGGGTAGGGAGGGGAAGCATGGGGGGGCGTGGGGGAGGGCGTTTGGGTGGGGTATAGGATGTGTGCATGTGACTTGAGGGGGCCTGATTACCTAGAAATAAAGGCAATGACTTGTATCGATGGCGGCAGCTTTGTTCAGTTTACCCAGAATTAGTTTCTATAATGAAATTTGGTTTCAACAATAATTAATTTGCATGCACCCTACCCTCCCTTCCATCTTAGTCTCTCTTCCTCTCTCTCTCTCTCTCTCTCTCTCTCTCTCCATTGTATTGTATTGTATTGTATTGTACATAAGTTCTATGTTTATGTTTGCACATGCTTATGCAATTTTGACGTTGGTGTTGTGAATTGACTCTCGCTTTTTTTTTCTTTATCTTTTTTTTTTTTTTTTTTTTTTTTTTTTTTACTTTGTTGCTTTTTTTCCAATTATTATTTATGCCCAGAGGGCTGGATGTAAAAAAGTACTTTGTGCTTACTCCTTTACCCTCGTAAAATAAAATTTCGTTCGTTCGTTCTCTCTCTCTCCCAGTGACTACTGGAGTAGAGCTGACTGATATCTGTTTTCAGATGCTCATCATTCACTTTCCCATGTCGTCCAATCAGGCTGAAGTTAGGTACACGCACAAACATGTATATCAGAGTGGACGTTTCTTCAGAATTTCATCGGTACAACCTTTCTTTGGTGACCTACGTGGGTTCGTTTTTACGTGCGCAGATAAGCACCTCCACCATCCAATCCCATTTCCTACTTTTTTTTTTCTTTTTTTTTTTTTTACGTCTTCAGCACTGCTCTGAACTGCTGTCTCTGTCTCTGTCTCTCTCTCTCTCTCCGTTGATACCACCTCAGTGTGTGTGTGTGTGTGTGTGTGTGTGCGCGCGCGCGCGCGCGTGCGTGCGTGCGTGCGTGCGTGTGTGTGTGATTTTTACCAGGCTTATGCCATTATGTAGTATAGTATTCGCATTCTATGACCTTACGTAGCATTGTGTAGTGCATGCAATGACATATATAATGTAGTATTGTGTAGTGTAGACCCTGTTTCAGGGCGAGGACTGGATGAAAAAAAAAAAAGCGCGCCAGTGCTTATCTACTGTCCTCGATAATAAAGAATTTGTCTTGTCTTGTCTCTATCTATCACTATCTCTCTATCTATTTATCTATCTGTCCCCTTATATTATCCTTCTCCTCTTATTCTCCTCTATTTAGTGTTGTAGATGTCAAATTATCATTCATGTATCCATGACTATACTGAATTTTCATGCTGTACTGATATAATGATTCCCCCCTTTGTTTATGTTACTGTCAAGGGCTGGATGAAAAATAAACCCATTATTTTGCTAACTCTGTGACCCTCAGAAAATCAAAGTTCTTAAAATTTATTCCTATTCTCTCTCTCTCTCTCTCTCTCTCTCTCTCTCCACGAGATGTGATTCACTCATTGTTCGTACGCAACGAAAGAGATAATCACGAAGCGAGTAAGGGGGGAAACTTGTCATATTTTCTGTCATCAAAGTCTGCTTGCATTGAAGATTTGCCTCCCGTTGTATTGCTTTTCTTTCGCCGTTAATTTTTATCAGCACTGTGCAGATCGTCTGCCGTTTTTCGTCTCACAGCGAAATGTCTTACTATAGTTTTTGATAGATGCTTTGGTAATTTTTTTCCCCTTCAGTTCCAGGGATGTTGCCATCGAGCTCAATAGTCCTATTCAGCTCAGTGGATGTTGCTATGCAAATCCAAGGGACAACAGCAACCAGACTTTACATGTTCTGCAAGATCAGCGTGGCGTCCCTTGTTATGAGATCATTTCCGAAGTTTGCCGTCTGCTCCCTGGCGCAAAATCCGAAGACCAGGCAACAGTTCTGACGAAAAATTGAACTGGTATTATTTGGCAGCCTGATGTCGTCAATCGAAATGTCGTCTTCCTGACATGCTGGTTTCATTTTAGTCGCTCGAAACCGTGACTATCGTGAGTACGATTTGGTGCAATGAACGGTAATATGTTTATCATACTTAATGAGCTTTCCCGATTCAGGTTGTTACCTCTGGTTCTGCCTGTTGCTCTTTGTAATTTGATGTATTTTTTTATATAAAGATCTTACCCCACTCAAGCATCCTTCCCTACCCCACCCTTTTTGCCACCCCGCTTTTAAACTTCACCCTCGTCCTCACGTTAATGTAACAGTAACAGTAACAACACCGTATGCTTTACACTACAAAATCAACACAACCAAAAGATACGTTTCCCATTTCTGTTCCCAAAACTGGCATAGAACGAACAGCAAAATTAAATCTGCTGTTTTGGTCATTGTACTTATTTCGTGGCTAAAGAGAAGAATCTTCCCCTGTATGCATGCAGCAAAGAAACCCTTGACTGCCATATTTTTTCACATTTTTTCATTTTCTTTTTCATAATATTTTCTGTATGCTTGCAACAAAAAAATAATTGTTTCAAACTATTTTTAAAGCCACACCCATATGAACTACTTGCTGCTTTAAATATGACATTTTTTCCACAGTATTTTACATGATTTTTAATGAAACATTCTCTCTCATACCAAATGTATTAAAGAAATAAACATATTCTTTTTCTTTCTTTTAATCTGAGTTTTGACTGCTCATATATACATATTTACTTTATTTTATTTGTTAATGTGTTAGAACTTAATGTATTATTTAATTTCAATCATTGATTCAGTGATAATTGTACTTGGTTCATTCATGCATGAAAATATAACACATGTTTCAAGGATTAAAAGTGAAAATTTATCTTCATGTTTTTGGATATGTATTATTTCTTGTTTCATAATATGTCAAAGCATGAAGATAGTATTTGTATGTGAGGGACATGGCTTTTATCTATTGACCATAGAGAATAACTTGATCTTGATAATAAAGGGTAAGTCGTAAGAGGTGATAAATTTTCTGTATGATGTAGGCATACTTGATTTGAGCTTTTTCAGTGATGCAAACAAATTTTGATCTATAATATTCATTGCATCTAATTTATAACATCTGTTTTGTGCAGTGACAAGGCTATGATTTAAAGATCATTTGTAGAGGTTATTATTCTCTTTTAGATATGCTTTCACACACTTACACACATGTGCACACTCACACTCATACAGATATTCAAGCATATCTTAGTCAAGCTTTGAGTGCATGCATATATAGTGTTACACACACACACACACACACACACACACTCAAATATATATATATATATATATATATATATGTATATGTATATACACCCAGAGTATATTTGTTTTACAGAAATCTGCCAGAGGAGAACACTTTTGTTGTCATGGGAAACAATGATGAAGATGATTAAAACAAGAGCTGAGAAAACTGTTACGTGATGTGCACACACTGTATCTATATTTGCTTTCAGTTTCAGGGATGAAAGACAGACAGAACTGACCGATGCAGAGATGTCGCTGATGTCCGATTCGGATGCTAACTTCCTGCGGGCAGTTAGGGCAGGCCACTTAGAGGAGGTGGTTGCTATGCTGGACAAAGGTCATGACGTGAACACCGTCAACTTTGTGAGTAATAGTGATATTGATAATGATTTTAACTCTTTCACCACCATAGGCCTTGAATTGACTAGACAGTGCACAGCCATAGGCGACTTTTGTTGACATCGAGGGGTCATGTTAACTCTCTCCGGACGAAGGAATGCTCACGCATTCCTACACAAAACGTATTCGGATTCAGACGAAGGAATGGAATAGCATTCTCCGAAAGTAAAATTCCATCATGCGCTGTACACGTGATTTTGTGATTAGCCAAGCAGAGTGTGCTATTCTGGGTCACTCCACAATCGAACAGTATGATTGGTCAGCCTGGGATGTGTGGCCTGTCTCGCACACACGCTGACAAAGTCACTGACCGGTCGTCTGCTCGTGTGCCAGCCTGTTAGCAAAGCGGGCTCTTCTCAGAATGTTGTGAAGCGAACAAGGCAGTGACGGCAACGTTTTAGGGTTGCCGAAGTACTTGAAATGCTACAAACTGAAGAGTCGGACATTGAAGAGGTGGATGATGACGAAGAAGAAAGCGAATTTAATGCAGAAAGCGAGCATGGGTATGGTGATTCGGGGTGAAAAATTGGCAGTATTTTCTATATGTGGCAAAACTGTAAAAATAAGATGAGAAATTTGATTTTTTTTTTTTAATATGTAATAGCTCAACACGTAATAAACCAGTTCTGAAAGTTTCATTTTCTTACACAGTATTTTGTATTTTTTGCAATTTTTTTCCAAACCCTTACAAATGGGCCGTCTGTGGGGAAAAGCAAGGGAGAAAACTTGTCGTCCTGAGTGAGTTAAAAAGTACTTACAGGGTGCTTACATGCCAGTCATTCGCACACATGCATTACTCAGATTTACAGAGATAAAAACAAAATTAAAGATGCATGTAAATAGAAAGCTGGACAGAAACTGTAGACCAGGAAGAGGGAGGGGAAGGGGGGGAGGGCTATTTTCGGAAGAGGTAGGTTTTAAGGACAGACTAGAATGAGTTGAATGCAGAGATTTAATGAAGTGAAAGGAATAGATTGTTCCCAGTGCAAGTTCCATAGGTAGAGAAAGAGCTGTGGAGTGTTTAAATGTGGGATGCGGAAACAGTTGACATGAATTATATGTGACTGTGCCATATTTAGTTTAAACCTGCTGAAATTTGATTGTATTACTTATTTTCACAGCAGATTTCATTGTATGAAATAGGGCTGCTCTCAGCACGATGCATTGCCACCCTTTTTTTTTTTTTTTTTTTTTTTTTTTTTGGTCTGGAGGTGTATTTGTACAGCAAATCTCTTTGTAGTGGTGGTGTTATGTGTGTGTAAATGTGTACTGTGGCTCATTTTTCTGTGTCCCTTATTCTTTCTTTCCTTCAGAATGGCATGAGTGGCCTTCACCTTGCTGCAAAAGAAGGTCATGTGGGTGTCATGGTGGAACTGTTGAACAGGGGAGCGAACCCAGAAGTGAGAACACAGGTATGACATTGCTGCGTTTGTGGATCAGGTTTAGACTGGTGCAGTTCATGAAATACAGAAAATTCATGTGCGATTAAAATACTTAGAACAGTATAGAACAAGATCCATGTAACAAACATTATGTATTTCACGTATTCCAAATAGATCAGCCTTGCATTGCAAGCCAACAATTATACTTATTCATGCACACACACACACACTCTCTCTCTGTTTTTTTTCAGCAGTTTACTTCCATTTCCTTTTATCCATTGATTTATGTTTGTACCTTACAGACATGATTTTTAGTTTTCACGGTAGGATTTCAAAAAGATAACACCATTTAATTTTTTTTTTTTTTTTTTTTTTAATTTTTACAGGCAGGATTTTCAGTTTTTGTTGTATGATTTCAGAAAGAGAACACTGTTTACATACATATTTATTAATGTTTACAGATGGGATTATTCATTATTTGCCGTAGATTTCAGAAAGAGAACATTGCTTACATACCTGTTTTTTTAAGAGAAGTAACACTCTCTAATTAGAAGGTACATAATTTCAAGTCAGTGCAGCTTATGCTACCAATTCAGCTAACACACAGGTAAAAAGATACATAAGAACAAACCCAGATACATCCTCAGAAAAGGAAGTGCCGGGTCTTTCCTTATACCCTCATTGTGTAAGTGTAAACACAAATAAGCTTGGTCTGTTAGTCTTGGATATGCTACACATGATTTTCAGACAATACAGAACAAATAATGGTGTCCTTGATGGATCTAAGCTGGAAATAACAGAACAATTTACTACTGTTGACAGTTTGGATTGTTCAGTTTTTGCGGTATGATTTCATAAAAAAAAAGAACACTGTTCACACACACACACACACACACACACACATATATATCTATACCTATATATTTATCCATGTATATATATATATATATATATGTGTGTGTTTACAGATGTGATTTTTCAGTATTTGCTATCAATATGATTTGAGAAAGAGAACACTATTGAGACATACTGGTATATATTTTTTTAATGTGTAATGTTTACGGATGAGATTGTTCAGTTATGGATGTGTAATGTTTACATTTGGGATTGTTCAGTTATTGCGGTTTGATTTCAGAAAGAGAACACTCCGCTCCACGTGGCGGCTTTGGCCAGACAGACCAACGTCACCCGTCTCCTGTTGGACAGAGGAGCCGACGTCAACGCTGCTTCCGTAGGCCACCTTTATTTCTGTGTGTGTGTGTCTTTCCTGTCAAGATTTTTCTTTTATGAGACAGGACATTGCATAGGTCACCTTTATTTCTGTTTGTGTCTTTCCTGTCAAGGTTTTTCTTTTATGAAACAGGACATTGCATAGGTCACCTTTATTTCTGTGTCTTTCGTGTCGAGGCTTTCCTTTTATGAAACAGGACATTGCATAGGTCACCTTTATTTCTGTTTGTGTCTTTCCTGTCAAGGTTTTTCTTTTATGAAACAGGACATTGCATAGGTCACCTTTATTTCTGTGTGTCTTTCCTGTCAAGGTTTTTCTTTTATGAAACAGGACATTGCATAGGTCACCTTTATTTCTGTGTCTTTCGTGTCGAGGCTTTCCTTTTATGAAACAGGACATTGCATAGGTCACCTTTATTTCTGTGTGTCTTTCCTGTCAAGGTTTTTCTTTTCTGAAACAGGACATTGCATAGGTCACCTTTATTTCTGTGTGTCTTTCCTGTCAAGGTTTTTCTTTTATGAAACAGGACATTGCATAGGTCACCTTTATTTCTGTGTGTCTTTCCTGTCAAGGTTTTTCTTTTATGAAACAGGACATTGCATAGGTCACCTTTATTTCTGTTTGTGTCTTTCCTGTCAAGGTTTTTCTTTTATGAAACAGGACATTGCATAGGTCACCTTTATTTCTGTGTCTTTCGTGTCGAGGCTTTCCTTTTATGAAACAGGACATTGCATAGGTCACCTTTATTTCTGTGTCTTTCGTGTCGAGGCTTTCCTTTTATGAAACAGGACATTGCATAGGTCACCTTTATTTCTGTTTGTGTCTTTCCTGTCAAGGTTTTTCTTTTATGAAACAGGACATTGCATAGGTCACCTTTATTTCTGTGTCTTTCCTGTCAAGGTTTTTCTTTTATGAAACAGGACATTGCATAGGTCACCTTTATTTCTGTTTGTGTCTTTCCTGTCAAGGCTTTCCTTTTTCTGACACAGAACACTGTGTCATGGAGTGAGGCCATGAACGCACTTTTGGTGGGTTTTTTTTCCAATTACATATCAATATCTTAAGCAGGCATTCTTGTTCGTTATCTTGAGATCATACTCTACACAGGTTTGTAAAGCAACACAATCCAAAAAAGAAAACTGGAGTAATCATTATTCCATGATAATTTTCTGTCTTTCTTTTTATTCATTTATTGATTTATTTTATGTTGTTGTTGTTTTCAAACTAGGCGGTGGATTGGGCGTTTACCATGTTTTTTTTGTTTGTTTTTTTTGTTTTTTTTTATCCTATGCATAATTTTTAAACCGAAATGGGGGGCAGGTGTTTACTCGATATTTGGCGTTTACAAGGTAGTTAACAGTATATATTTATAGTGCACACAATGCCTGTTCATATCAGTACATGTGTATACATGAGAAAGTGTGTGCTTTTGTATATTGATGTATTGTTTTGTGCATGTGTGTGTGTGTGTGTGTGTTTGCAGAAAACTGGCTTCACTCCCCTGTACCTAGCAGCTCAGGAGAATGGAGCTGACATTGTGGACATGCTTCTCCAGGCAGGGGCAGACCAGCGCATCCACACGGTGAATACTGCAGAATGCAGTAGACTGTTATTTTGTCAGCTGTAGACACCAGTGAACCCAGCACAGCACAGCACAGCACGTTAGACCTATTATTTTTGTAAACTATAGACATGGTGAACACAGTACAATATATTAGTCATGTTATTTTATAAACTACAGGCTTGGTGAACACAGCACAGTACATTAGATGCGTTTTACTTTGTAAATTGTAGACGCTGCGATTGCAGCACAATACGTTAGTCATGTTATTTTGTAAACTATAGACATGGTGAATACAGCAGAATAGATAAGATGTTATTCTATAAACTATAGGTATGGTGAACACATCAAAATACATTGGACATCTTTATTTATATATTTATTTATTTTTATTAACTATAGACACAGTGAACACAACACAATATACATGTGTTATTTTGTAAACTATAGACAAAGTAAACACAGCACACTGTATTGAATGTGTTATCAGAAAGAAAAGATCTGAGCACATCACTCCTCTTTTGCAACATCTCCACTGGCTACCTGTCTCACGCAGAGCAAAGCACAAGATCAGCACTCTATGTTACAAATGTATTCACAAATCTGCCCATTCCTACCTCTGTGGCTGCCTTCACCTCTACACTCCATCTCACTCTCTGCGATCAGCTTCAGATCGACTCTGTTTACGCATACCCAGATTCAAACACTCGACTGTTGGCCGCCGTTCTTTCTGTCTCTGGACCTTGCAGTCGGAATGAACTTACTCTTTCTCTTCGTCAGGTCTCCACACTCAGCTCTTTCAAGCCTGGTCTTAAAACCCACCTCTTCCCAAAATAGCCTCCCTTCCCCGCCTCCTTGTCCTCACTTTTTCCAGTTTTAGAGTTATGCATGCGTGTGAATGACTGGTGCGAAAGTGCTTTGATTTGTCTCTGCACAAGATTCAGTGCTATATAAATATAATAATAATAATTATTATTATTATTATTATTATTATTCTATCACCTGTAGACAGGGTGAATACAGCACATTACACAGACTTGTTGTTTTGTAAACTATACACACAGTGAGGACGGCTCTGTACATTAGACTGACATGTTATTTAAAAAACCATGGACCTCTTGCCAAGTCTTTGTGCCTGCTTGTGTGCACATCAGAGAGCGAGAAATACGGATACGGATACGGATAGTTTATTCAATAAAGGCCATGGCCCCTCATGAAGGGGGTACAGTGAATCAACATTCAAAATCAAAACCTTACAAATTACAGAAGTGAATGATAAACTGCAAATGATAATCCACAAATTGGATAATGCACAACTAATAATAATTAACTACATAATACACTGCGAAACTTAAAAGCCTTATATAAGTAAATAGCAAACTGTCTTATAACAGTTTCGTTAGTTGATGACATAAGCATGGCAAGTCGAAATAAAGTAGGGTGTCTATAATATTTTTGTGGAATCCACTCATGTCTAAGGTCATTCAAAGCAGGGCAACACAACACTGAGAGCGAGAGAGAGAGAGAGATAGAGAGAGAGAAACATAACTTTAACCTCATGAAATAGTGTCATTGTCTGTCTTTCTCACTCTCTCTTTTTATATATATATATATGGAAGCAGCGGCCTAGTAGCAACATGTCCACCTAGGAAGCGAGAGAATCTGAGCATATGTGACTGCTGCCAGTATTTTCTCCCCCTCCATTACACATTGAGTGGTGGCATGCACTTAGCACATGTAAAAGAACCCACGGTAACAAAAGGGTTGTCCCTGGCACAGTTCTGTAGAAAAATGTGCACTTTGATAGCAAAACAAATACACTTGCTGGCAGAAGAAGAAAAATGGGTGGCACTGCACTGTAGTGATATGCTTTCCCTGGGGAGAGCAGCCAGAATTTCACACAGAGAAATCTGTTGTGACAGAGAGTAATGCAAAACAATAACAATGCAAAACAAAACATTACAGTATAATACAATGCAATACAATACAGTACAATACAATACAATGCAGTACAATACAATACAATACAATGCAATACAGTACAATACAATACAATGCAGTACAACACAATACAATGCAATACAGTACAATACAATACAATGCAGTACAGTACAATGCAATACAGTACAGTACAATACAATACAATACAATGCAGTACAATACAATGCAATACAGTACAATACAATGCAATGAAATGCAATGCAATAGAATACTATACTATACTACACTACGCTACACTGTACTGTACTGTACTGTACTGTTACTAAAAGACAATACAGTTCAGTGCAATACAATACAAATAATATAATGTAATATGATATGTAATATGATATAATGTAATGCATTGTAATGTAATACAATACAATGTGATACAATGCAATACAATACAATACAATACAACAGAATAACAATATACATCTGGTGGCCTGAACTTACAGGTTGATGGCTTCTCTCCGCTGGCAGTGGCGGTGCAGCAGGAGAATGCTGAGGTGATCAGCGTCCTGTTGCCCAACTGGAGGAAGACCGCTGCCGACTTTGCCCTGCGTCTCTTGACCGCCAACATGCATGTCAGTCTTTTCTGGGTTGTGTGTTTGTGGGTTTTTTTTGACTCACTTGTGTAAACAAAGTGAGTCTATGTTTTAACCCAGTGTTCAGTTGTCTGTGTGTGTGTGTGTCTGTGTGTCCGTGGTAAACTTTAACATTGACATTTTCTCTGCAAATACTTTGTAAGCTGACACCAAATTAGGCATAAAAATAGGAAAAATTCAGTTCTTTCCAGTCATCTTGTTTAAAACAATATTGCACCTCTGGGATGGGCACAAAATAATAAAAAATGAAGCCTAATTATATGCAAACTGCATTTACTGTTATATTTATATTTTTTGTATTCTCTAAACTTGGCACTTTGATCTGATATTCTGACCCAACAACAAGAGCAGTCATTATTATGATTTTTTGTTCAAACTGGAAGTTCCTTTGCTAAGCATGGAATTTTTATTTATTTTGCAAACGTTTTGGTGTAGATAGTAAAAAAGGGAAATTACTCTGTAATTAATGCTAGGGGACTTAATTTATCACACGTGAGTCTTGAAGGCCTTGCCTCTCTTGTTTTTTTTTAGGGGTGGCGTAGCGGTTGGTGGTTAGTAGTGGGGAGCTGCAGGGGTAGTGTGGTGACACATTGTTTATTTTCACGTGGACGTGCAATGGTCTCGTCAACTCTGTGTAAAATTTTTTTGTTCAATATTCAGCTTGACTTGACTGTCTCAAAACCATGATTGTTTTTTTTCGTGTGTGTGTGAAAATGTGTTTGTTTTTTGGTGTGGGTATTTTTGTTGGTTTTTTTGTTTGTTTGTTTGTGTGGACATGTATGAGGGACTTGGAACATATGGTGTGGGAGAAATGTCACTGAAACTGAATGATTTGTTTAATTACACATACTTAACCGTGACCCACTAGTTTAGATTCCAGCAGGGGTCTGATTTATGTCCTGTGCAAACTACTACCCGCCTATGCGGAGAAAACAAAAGTAACTATGACCGATAACCTCCCGAAGTAGGTTACCTCCCCTTTGCATCCCTGACTAGCGCAATCTTTTTCTGGCAGCCATCTTGACTCCTGCTCCTGTCTTGAAAAAAACAAACAAAAACACCCATATATATGTATATACATATGATTTTTTGTGTGACAAGAGTTTTAGAAGTGGATGACATTGTTCTATGTTAAACGATCAGCAGGTATGTGGGTGATTTGTGGATTTGTTTAGTCTGTAGGGTCTGAGCAGTGGCCAGAGGGAAAGAAGTGTGTGGTGTGATGTACTACGATTGTGTGTGTGTTTCATCTGATCTGTGAACCAGGAAACATGTTCTCTGCTTGCCTTCACTGAATGTGCTTTGCTGTTTCACAGGAATGTCCTGATGTCCTAAAGCACACAGCAGACGGCAATGTGATAGGTCTTCGTAAAGCCATACAGTATGGTACAGATGTCAATCAGACATTGAAGGTAAGCATTGTATTGTATTGTATTGTATTGTATGGTATGTATTGTATTGTATTGTGTTTTATTGTGTTGTGTTATATAACTCCTTTGTCTCAACAGATTTCTGTGCGTCATATTCGCTTTCTTCTCCCCATTGCTACAGAGCAACACCAACCTTTATTTTTCTTTCTTTTTTCTGCTTTCAAAGTGGATTTTTCTCTTCAGAATTTTGCCAGGGACAACCCTTTTGTTGCGGTGGGTTCTTTCTGCTAAGTGCATGATACACGCGGGGCCTCAGTTTATCATCTCATCTGAATGATGAGCATCCAGACGACTGCTTAACTCACTCAGTACGGCCAGTCCTCTCTTCTCCTCTACACAGACCCCTCGGATGTCCAGTGGGTGTCTGAATGACCCAACCTTTAGCTTCTGTTGTCAGAATTGTGGTATTCTTTGTCAACATTCACGTCTTCAGTATAAGAGCCTTCCGCTTGCAATATTTTGATGATGGTAATTGGGGTGAAACGATGTTAACGTCGTCTCTTTCGCCGTTCGTATGGAGAGAGTAAAATGTCCAGTGGAGGTGGAGAGAGTACTTAATGAGCATGGGATTTGATCCTGTGTGATAAGATTTTCCTAGGGGAACCATTACCACTAGGCTGCCACTCCGCAGTTGTTGGTGTTTTTTGTTTGGTTTTTGTTTTTACCAGCCTTTCATAAACAAATAAACAGCTGTGTGTGTGTGTGTCTGTGCATGTGTGTTAGTGTGAGTGTTGGAGTGTAACAGTTGTAGTATTGATAGTATGTTACTTTGAGAGTTTTATGCATTGTGTTTTTATAATATTAATGATTCTGTTTTATGTTTCTACTACTTTTTATATGCTTTTTTTTGTTTCACTTTAGGTACTGGATTGTAAAGTGCTTAGAGCTTGCTTATGCTTGTATTACAGCGCTATATAAAAATAAAATATTATTATTAAAGATACTTGACTGTTTTGACTTTGATATGACTTTTGCCAGCAAGAAGCAGCCTCTGAAAACAAGGGACCAGCCTCTTTGTGTATTTGTATTTGTATTTCTTTTTATCACAACAGATTTTTCTGTGTGAAATTCGGGCTGCTCTTCCCAGGGAGAGCGCGTCACTATACTACAGCGCCACCCATTTTTTTGTATTTTTTCCTGCATGCAATTTTTGTTATTCCTATTGAAGTGGATTTTTCTACAGAATTTTTCCAGGAACAACCCTTTTTGTTGCCATGGGTTCTTTTACGTGCGCTAAGTGCATGCTGCATACGGGACCTTGGTTTTTCATCTCATCCGAATGACTAGTGTCCAGACCACCACTCAAGGTCTAGTGGAGGGGTGATTCGAACCAGCTCAGATTCTGTCTCGCTTCCTAGGCGGATGCGTTACCTCTAAGCCATCACTCCACAGAGAAGTCATATTAGAGAAGTCATAGCTTTAAAAAAAAAAAAAAAAATCGTCTTGACTTGCAGGTGTCTGTATCTCTGAGGCCTGGTTGACACCAGGATTTTATTATGAAAGGAAGCATATTGTACAGGCTTGTAACACAGTCCCACACCTAAACTGGACCTCCATAGAAAATGAATTTTCAGGCCAGGTTCTATGGCCTTACACCCCCCCTCATCCCATGATTCGTTTCAACCCCCTTCCACTTCATGCGTAGGATGAGTTACTGTGGGATTGGTTTTCTTTGGTGTTGAAAGATTTTTGGTAGGACTGTTGCTGGAAGAATGTAATGGCTAAGCAAATAGAAATGATACACACATCATGACATATATTTCACAGTTGTGTGTGTGTGCCTTTGTTTGGGGTGAATTCCGTTTTGTTGTAGAATGTCTGGAAAAAAATGTTAATCAGAATAGACTGATACCAAGTAAATATCGATCACATGTTTCATTTTTTGGTTTATGCAGTTTATTTTGTGATCGGAAGAAGACACAATTGAAGTGAATTCAGAAAACTCAAGAAGGGTGTGTAGTTTTCACTTACATCTTGAACTTGCATGCCTGTATGCTATAGTTTGATCTTTTTTTGTTATATTATTTTATTATTATTATCTTAATTTATTGTTGGTGTGTTTCTATGCTTGCTTTGACAATGTTGGACTGAAATTGTGATTCAATGTGTATGCACTGTTAATGTATCCTCCACACCCCAAAAGGGGCAAAAGGATTGCATTTCTTTGCATCTTTGCTGTTAATAATGAAGACTTGTTCAATGCTTTTACTTAGATAGAGGTGACTGCTCTTTACATACATGTACAAAACTCCTTGACTAAACACAACAAATTAATGAAATAAATCAATTTGCACAAAGTTCGAAACAAATATCTCATTAAGCTCATTTGCTCTCTCTCTCTCTCTCTCTCTCTCTCTCTCTCTCTCTCTCTCTCTCTCTCTCTCTCTCTCTCTCTCACACACACACACACACACACACACACAAACTCTCACACTCACACACACACACACACACACACACACACACACACACACACACACACACACAAAACACAAAACACAAACACACACACACACAACACAACACAACACAACACAACACAACACACACAACACACACACACACACACACAACACAAACACACACACACACAACACAACACAACACAACACAACACAACACAACACACACACACACACACACACACAACACAACACAACACAACACAACACAACACAACGCACACACACACACACACACACAGAACATGGGTAAAATGCAATTCAGGACTGTGGTGGACAAGGACATGAGACCTGATTAAATTGATGGATCTTCAGAGATGCTTTGAATTTTAAAAAAAAGAAAAAAAAGAGACAGTACAAAAGCATACAAAGAGGCTGGGGTTGTGGTGAACAGGATGGCCTTAGCCCTCTGCACATGGCAGTGGTGCTGGGAGACCTTCAGATGGTACGCGAGCTCATCACCCATGGTGCCTTGCCCAACACCACATCAGAGGTATGCTGTTATCGTTGTTATTGCTATTAGTATTATCATTATTGATGCTTATTGTTGATATAGGCAGACCCAAATTACACTACAAAGATGTCTGGAAAACAGACCTGATGGCCCTAGGCTTCAGCCCAGACACAAAGGAAGCTGTACCCTCAGAACTGTCGTCCTGGAGGTAGGCAGCGTAGAAAGGCCTGTCCTAGTTTGAAGAGAAACTTATCCAACAATCAGAGGCAAAACAGCAAAGACAGAAGGCCCAGAGTCTGACTGCAGACCAGCATCTGTGGATGCTGTGCCAGAAACATCACCCAGAGCGCAAATCTATGGCTTTCAAACACGAAAGGATGCCTGCTCTGTACAGCACCTATCTTCAGTCAGAGAACATACTAAGCGCTTTGCAAACAAGCACAGTCATTTGCACAACAGGGTGCCAACCTGGATAAAGCTGACTGACAGCTGCCATTAGGCGCTCATCATTCGTTTCCTGTGTCATTCAGTCAGGTTTCAGTCATGCGCACGCTTACACATGTATGACACACACGGTGATTGTGTGATTGCAGAAGCTGTCCACGCCGCTGGGCACGGCATGTTACATCTGTCGGCGAGACATCATGCAGGCTCTGTTGGACGCTGGGGCCAACCCAAACGTCAAGTCACGGGTAAGGCAACCCTCACTTACTGACTTACTGCCCTTTATTCTTCTTCTTCTTCTTCTTCGTTCGTGGGCTGCAACTCCCACGTTCACTCGTATGTACACGAGTGGGCTTTTTCGTGTATGACCGTTTTTACCCCGCCTTGTAGGCAGCCATACTCCGCTTTCGGGGGCGTGCATGCTGGGTATGTTCTTGTTTCCATAACCCACCGAACGCTGACATGGATTACAGGATCTTTAACGTGCGTATTTGATCTTCTGCTTGCGTCTACACACGAAGGGGGTTCAGGCACTAGCAGGTCTGCACATATGTTGACCTGGGAGATCGTAAAAATCTCCACCCTTTACCCACCAGGCGCCGTCACCATGATTCGAACCCCGGACCCTTAGATTGAAAGTCCAACGCTTTAACCGCTCGGCTATTGCACCCGTCACTGCCCTTTATAACTTCTGGCATAAAGACCAGCAACACACTGAGCAGCTCTCACTGACCATACATTTCTGGTTGCATGCATGCCTGCCGTACCCATTTGTCTGTGTGTGTTCCGGAAAACCAACAGAAATGTCACCTGCGTTGAGAAAGTGTTGCCGTTCCGGGGAAAACAAATTGGGCATTTTCCTCTGCTTTTGTTTATGGATTTAGTTGTATTTGTATTTATTTTTATCACAACAGATTTCTTTGTGTGAAATTCGGGCTGCTCTCTCCAGGGAGAGCGCATCACTACACTACGGCGCCACCCATTTAAAAAATTTTTTTTCCTGCCTGCAGTTTTATCTGTTTTTCCTGTTGAAGTGGATTTTTCTACAGAATTTTGCCAGGAACAGCCCTTTTGTTGCCGTGGGTTCTTTTACGTGTACTAAGTGCATGCTGCACACGGGACCTCGGTTTATCGTCTCTTCCGAATGACTAGCATCCAGACCACCACTCAAGGTCTAGTGGAGGGGGAGAAAATATCGGCAGCTGAGCCGTGATTCGAACCAGCACGCTCAGATTCTCTTGCTTCCTAGGTGGACGCGTTACCTCTAGGCCATCACTCCACTTGATTGGTGTAAGGTGTGTTTTCTTCTGTTTTTTATGGTTTTCATTGACCTCTCTTGATCACTACAACTAAAGTGTGGTGTCTTCTGGTTTTTATAAGTTTCATCGACATCTCTTTGATCAGAATAAAATGTGTTGTCTTCTGTTTCTTATGTTTCTAGGTGACCTCTCTTGATCAGAATATAGTGTGTATAAAGCGCATTGTTATCTGTTCCTCAACACAAGCCCTGCGATCCCCTCATGCCACTGCACATTGTGTGTAACCATGGTGACGCTGTGGGGCTGCAGATGCTTTTGGAAAATGGAGCGGACGTCACTGCGGCAGGGGTGAGCATTGCTTCTGTTTCAGTTTCAGTTTCAGTTACAAGGTGGTGTCAGAGATCCAGATACACTACACCACGTCTGCTGCGCAAGAAAAAAAAGTGTTTTTTTTCAGCAGATGCCGGACCTTTTCAGTTTCAGTCCAAATACACTACGCAACATCTGCTGTGCAAGAAGAAAAAAAAGAAATGATTTTACAGCAGATGCCTGACCTGTCAGTTTCAGTTTCAAGGATGTGCCAGACATTCAAAGACATTACACCACATCTGCTGTGCAAGAAAAAGAAAATTTTTACAGCAGATGCCTGACTTGTCAGTTTCAGTTTCAAGGATGTGTCAGACATCCAAAGACACTACACTGCATCTGCTGTGCAAGAAAAAGAAAATATTTTCAGGAGATGCCTGACCTGTCACTTTCAGTTTCAAGGATGTGCCAGACATTCAAAGACATTACACCACATCTGCTGTGCAAGAAGAAAAAAAAAGAAATGATTTTACAGCAGATGCCTGACCTGTCACTTTCAGTTTCAAGGATGTGCCAGACATTCAAAGACATTACACCACATCTGCTGTGCAAGAAGAAAAAAAGAAATGATTTTACAGCAGATGCCTGACCTGTCAGTTTCAGTTTCAAGGATGTGCCAGACATCCAAAGACATTACACCACATCTGCTGTGCAAGAAGAAAAAAAAGAAATGATTTTACAGCAGATGCCTGACTTGTCAGTTTCAGTTTCAAGATTGTGTCAGACATCCAAAGACACTACACTACATCTGCTGTGCAAGAAAAAGAAAATATTTTCAGGAGATGCCTGACTTGTCACTTTCAGTTTCAAGATTGTGTCAGACATCCAAAGACACTACACTGCATCTGCTGTACAAGAAGAAAAAAAAAAAAGATTTTACAGCAGATGCCTGACCTGTCAGTTTCAGTTTCAAGGATGTGCCAGACATCCAAAGACACTACACCACATCTGCTGTGCAAGAAAAAAAAAGAGAAGATTTTTACAGCAGATGCCTGACCTGTCAGTTCCAGTTTCAGGGATGTGTAAAAATGTGCAGACTGATCCATATTTGCTACACCACATGTGCTGTATTTAAAAGATTCTGTTTTCTTTTCTTTTCTTTTTGTTTAATGAGCAGATGCCTGACTTTCACATAAACCCATCAAATTGGACCCATTGAGCATTGGATGGAGGAAAGGGATGGGGAGGGATGGGTGTGTAGGGGTATGGAGGGAGATGAAGGATAGTAGGAGACGGAGAAGGGTGGTGGAGGTGGGTAAGTGTTATCAGGAACTAAAAAAAATAAAAGCTTAAACCTGTACAAGGTTATAATGTCTCTGGCTTATGGATATTTGAAATATGAGGGGGTTTTCAGGATGTTTTTTTGTTGTTGTTGTTTTTTAGAGGTGGTGTAGCGTGATTGGGGGGTTGGGGGGGGGGGGGGGGGGGCAATGCTCCTGATGTCTGGCAGTGGTGTGACTGATAGAATGATTGGATTTGATTATTGATTTTGAAATGAAACTAATTGATTCGATTTTAATTGAAATAAGACACACACACACACTCTCTCTCTCTCTCTCTTTCTCTCTCTCTCTCTCTCTCTCTCTCTCTCTCTCTCTCTCTCTCTCTCTCTCTCTCTCTCTCTCTCTCTCTCATTCACACACTCTCTTTCTCACTCGCTCTCTCACTCTCTCCACTCCGCTTCAGAAATGGATGAGCATGAACTCGCGCGTGGCTTTCGACGCCCATCACACGGAGGTGATCTCACTGTGCATACGCTGGGCGCTCAAACTGTGCCCAGAACAGAACAAGCCACCCAGCAAGTCGGACAGCGAGTCGACCGACACCCAACCCCCTCCCACACCTGAAGAGGTGGGCCAAGTGTGTGTGTGTGTGTGTGTGGATGATGCAGTTCTAGATTCAGTTTCTAGAGTTTAGGCAGCACTGCGTTTTGGACAAATACGGATACATTACAGTTACACCGGTTCAATTCAGTTCAGTTTCTTGAGGGTGGCATCACCGCACCACATCTGCTAGGCAGATGTCAGACAGCAGCACAACCCAGTGTGCTGGTCAGGCCTTGAGTGCATGCATGTATATTCGTGTACCTATCTGAGTGGATTTTTTTTTTTCCCTACAGAATTCTGCCAGCGGACAGCACTCTTGTTGCCAAGTGCGTGCTGTACCACATCTGCTGAGCAGATATTATTATTATTATTATTATGAGCATTTACAAATATATATTTGTGTACCATTCAGAGTGGGGTTCTGCAGAATTTTGCATGAGGACAAACCTTTTGTTGCCGTGGGTTCTTTATCAGTGCCCCAAGTGCCCTTGTGCATGTGGGACCTCGGTTTATTGTCACATCTGAATGACTACACGCTCTGTTTGATTTTCCAGTCAAACTTATGAAAAAGGGTGAGACCGGGATTTGAACCCAGACCCTCACGGACATTGTGTTGTTTGACAAGCATCTTAACCATTCTGCCGCCTGAGTGTAGATTACATGTCTGATAGTAACATCTTCCTCTTTTACTTTGTCAACTCCCTGTGGAGAGCAGCCTGGATTTCACACAGAGAAATATGTTGTGACGAAATGTGATATGATACAATACAATACAATACAATACAGTGGTGAGTGCAGTACAACCCAACCCAACGCAGTTCAACCTAACACAACCCAACACAACCCAGTGCAACACAGCCTATCCCAACGTAACACAGCACAACCCAATGTAACCCAACCCGCCCCAACACAACGCAACCCAACCTATCACAACACAACCCAATGTAACCCAACACAACCCAACACAACCCAATCTATCACAACACAACCCAATGTAACCCAACACAACCCAATCTATCACAACACAACCCAATGTAACCCAGCACAACACATTCCAACCTATCACAACACATAACAACACAACGCAACCCATAGCAACCCAACACAACATGACCCAACCCAACCCAACCCAACCCAACACAACACTACAAAACACAACACAACACACATTCCAATGCAACTCAGCACTATGCAACACAGCACAACACAACACTACAGAACACAACACAACACACATTCCAATGCAACACAACACTGTTGCAACACAGCACAACACAACACAGCACAACACAACACAGCATGATGCTGAATCCTGTCTCCTGACACACAGCCTGACCGCGATCCTGCGGCCACCTGTCTGGTGATGATGTGCCCCTTGTTCCGATCACGGCCCAAACAGGTGGACTCCATCGTTGCTGCTGCCATGGAAACCGTGAGCAAGGTGAGTGAAAGAGACTGGGAAGGAGCATTGATTTGAAAGAAACACGTGGCCAGTATTTAGAACTGGTAGCATTAGAAAAGAAAAAGAAAGGAAAACATGCACACATGCATATGCACACATGCATGCATAATCTAGGTGTGTGAAAGAGTGTATGTCTGTGTAAGTGTGTATGTGTGTGCTTGTGTGTGTGTGTGTGTGTGAATGTGAGATGTGTGTGTGTGTTTATATATGTCTCTGTGTGTGCATGTTATGAATGCGCGTTTGGGTAAACAGAACCTTTAAATGGTGCCATGTACATTTGCGTGGTCAGGATGCTATTTTCAAGGCAGCAGAGGAAGGAGACATGGAACTGGTGAAAGAGTGCATGTCAGAGTCTCCCAAATGGGTCGACACCAAATCTCAGGTAATCTCCTTCCCACGGAACAGAATACAGCATACTTTATTATATCCAAAGAGAAAATATTTTGTGGTGTAAAACACATAAAAAATACACAGGAACGACAGTCATTGAGTATGCATATATAGAAGGTATTAAGTGGTTGTATGTCAAAGTAAACCACACACAAAATAATCAGTCATACACATACAGTAGTCACAGCAGACATGACCAAAAAAAAAAAGCTTAAATGTGAAGAATGAACCAACATACAATAAACACAGCCATATACATGTAACAATCACAGTTTTTGGCATAAAGTGTCTCACTATAATTACAGACATTTAATAATAAATATCTCACTATGATTACAGAGACATATGATAACTATGTGCTGTTCAATGGTATTTGTACCAGTAAGTAATGTTGATAATATATTGACAGTAGATTATTGAAGCGTGCCTTTTATTGTGTTCTGATCCCCATGTGGATTAAAGTGTTTGCAATATGACTGTGTTTGTTTTGATTCTAACTGTCGGCCAGAATTGCATTGAACTGTTCTCCAGATTTGTAAACTTATTTCCTAGACCTAAAAGAGACCCTCCCTTCAGGGGTGAGGAACAGAAAGGAGGAGTCTGTGCTGTGCAGACTGCATGCGGGGCACACTTTTTTTTTACTCATTCTTACTTGTTGAAGGGGGAAGAGGTCCCTCGATGTATTCCCTGTGATGAGCCTCTCACCGTGAAACACGTGCTCCTTTACTGTTGGGATCTGCATGACGTTAGACACAGACATTACACGGCGGTTTCTTTGAAGACCTTGTTTCGTGATGTCCCTCCGTGGGCGCTGATGGACTTCTTAAAAGAAGTGAACATTTTTAACCAGATTTGAAGGTTTTAAACTATGGAAGTTTTTTTTAAACTTTGGAGTGGAAAGTTTGAAGTGGTGACTCGTTTTAATTGTTTGTTTTTTGACTCACTTGTGTAAACAAAGTGAGTCTTTGTTTTAATTTACCGTTGTAGTAGTTATTAATGCGGCGATAGGTCGGCGAGGCTCTAAACACCATAATTTTATTTCATTTCATTTCAAACTTATTTCCTTATAAACCCTCTTTGAGCTCTGTGGCACACAAGGCCACACAGCCAGAGATCTCCATGGCTGTCTGTGTTGTGCTGTCTACCTGAATATTACACAGAGAAATATGTTACACACAAAGAGAGAATACAACACAATACAATACAATACAATACAATAATATTCAATTTAATCCAATACAATGCACTTGCAATGCAATGCAGTGCAGTACAATGCAATGCAATACAATACAGTACACAACACAACTGGACACAACACAACAACATAACACAATACAATACAACACAACACAACATAATACAATAATCTTACACAATTTCAATGTTCATTTTGATGATTCTATCACGAGTACAGAAGAAAGAAGAATTGAATAAGCGCTGCTTGCACTGTGGCAGTGTGGAGTGACGCTGTTACACGTTGCCTGCATGAAGGGTCACACGGCGATGGTGTCCTTTCTGCTTCAGCACGGTGCCAGCATCAACGCCACAACAGATGTAGGTGGTTGGTTGGAGCTCTGTGTGTGTGTGTGTGTGTGCATGTGTGCGCGCGCAGAAAACCAGCTTTGAAAGGTGTCTTGAGAGTGCTGAGGCTGTGACTGGTGTTTGTTGACCCGTGGGCGTTTATAATCATACAGAAAAACATAAACAAAAACATTAAGTTTGCACACTCTTTCACCCTAGCATTGCTGAAAGGGTTAAAGTAATTTCAGAGCCCACGGCAACAGCTTTGTTTTTTTCATTCAGCATGGTAAGTGGCTAACATAAGGCTATGCCTTTTACCTATGATAGATAAAGAATTCTTAACTTTCTCATGTTCAGTCCTACTGGTCATTTTCATCAGTAAACAAAAGCATAAGCAAATATTACTATCATTAGCACATGCAATTAGTATTATTGTTGTTATTATTGTTATTATTTGTAGTAGTAGTAATATTTTAGTTGTTTTAGTTCTAAGCGCGTTGGGCTACGCCGCTGGTCAGGCATCTGCTTGGCAGATGTGGTGTAGCGTATATGGATTTGTCCGAACGCAGTGACGCCTCCTTGAGCCACTGAAACTGAAACTGAACTAGTTGTTGTCATCATTATTATTATTAAGAATGACGTTAGCCATGCTATGTTAATTTGCTGATGTGTGTGTGTTTGTGTGAGCAGAAGGGACTGACGCCAGCCATACTGGCAGCATACTCAAACCAGCCTGAGGTGTTGGAGATGTTGATCCAAGCAGGCGCGGACCTCACCTTGTGTATGCAGGTAAGTCCGGTGATCACGCAGGACAGGTGTTTATTTCTGATTAGTCGGTAAGAGCAGGTGTGGGATTAAAAGCTTGCCTGCTCTTGAAGTTGGTTGTTGACACGGAATAGAATTGCATTCTTTTGAGCTTTGTTTGTGTGTCATTGAAAGATCCCAGTCAGATGGTGTTAACGATACTGATAATATACATTTATATATAGCGATACTGATAATAATATACATTTATATAGCGCCCTTTCTCTCAAAAGAGCTCAGGGCACTTTACATGAAAGACATTCCATTCATGACCACTCTTTATCAAAAACCCCTCACCCCCTACCTCCCCCCACACACACACGCGTACACTTTCACCCTCCCCTCCCACTCTACATACATCCAAAGTGTTCCAAGATTTGTATCTTTTCAAAATTTCTGGAACTTTTTTTTTTTCACTCTGAAGGAATCTAGAGCCTCCCTCTTTGTCCTCTTCCCTACTCTGTGAAGTAGTATACTGGGTTTCATATTTAGTATTGGATTGTGCCATGGCAGAATCTGTCAGACGTTAACTCAAAGTACCATAAATTGCACACTGCTGTTATATGTCTATGTCAACTTTTAGTGTACTGTAATGTCTGTCCTTTAACTGTGATTATTGCTACATGTGTGTATGGCTGTGATAGTGTATGTATGATTTACTCTAAACTACTTTTTAAGGGTTTCTGTTGTTGTCTACTGTGATTATTGATTGTAATGATGGTTTGCCGTAGGTTTACATCTTGATGTGGGTTTATCTATATACATGTTGAATGACTGTTATTTTCTTGTGTTTTTTGTTGTTGTTGTTGTTTGTTTTTTTTGTTTTACACCACATATTAATTTCTCTTGTTGAGATAATAATAATAATAATAATGGTACTTATATAGCGCTGAATCTTGTGCATAGACAAATCTAAGCGCTTTCGCACCAGTCATTCTCACGCACGCATAGCTCTAAAACTGGAGAAACTGAAGACAAGGAAGAGGCAGGGAAGGGAGGCTATTTTGGGAAGAGGTGGGTTTTAAGTCCAGACTTGAAAGAGCTGAGTGTGGAGACTTGACGAAGCGAAAGAGGAAGTTCATTCCAATTGCAAGGTCCAGAGACAGAGAAAGAACGGCGGCTAACAGTCGAGAGTTTGAATCTGGGTATGTGTAAGTGGAGTGGATCCAAAGCTGATCGTAGTGAGCGAGATGGAGTGTAGAGGTGAAGGCAGCCACATAATAAAGTATTCTGTATTCTGTTGGACTCCTGATCCAGTGTTCACTTGTGATCAGGGTTTCAGCCTGGTATTTGTATTTGTATTTCTTTTTATCACAACAGATTTCTCTGCGTGAAATTCGGGCTGCTCGCTACACTACAGCGCCACCCATTTTTTTGCATTTTTTCCTGCGTGTAGTTTTATTGGTTTTTCCTATCGAAGTGGATTTTTCTACAGAATTTTGCCAGAAACAACCCTTTTGTTGCCGTGGGTTCTTTTACGTGCGCTAAGTGCATGCTGCACACGGGACCTCGGTTTATTGTCTCATCCGAATGACTAGCGTCCAGACCACCACTCAAGGTCTTGTGGAGGGGGAGAAAATATCGGCGGCTGAGCCGTGATTCGAACCAGCGCGCTCAGATTGTCTGGTTTCCTAGGCAGACGTGTTACCTGTAGGCCAACACTCCACTGGTGTTGTGTTCTTGGGAAAGGCACTGTACTTCAGTTTTCCTCACTCCACCCAGGTGTGAATGGATACCTGACTTTGGTTGGGGAAGGTTAAAATGGCGGAAGGAGAAGAATTGTTTTGAGATGCGATTAACTTATGAAGTGACCAGCCGCCGTGGCGAAGTGGTTAGCGTCGCGGACTGACGGCTGGGAGGACGCGGGTTCGAATCCCAGCGGAGGTGGGTTTTTCGGCCTGTGGCCGGCTCCTACCCAGAGTTGCGTGTGCTGTGGGCTTAAATGGGGAGACTGGGACCACACAGTCAAGTGTCATCCACTTCAAGGATGCGTCTTTGGGTGTGTTGCTCTAATTACCTGACCAGCACTGCAAGTGTCTGTATCTCTCGGGCCTGGTTAACGCCGGGATATCATTATGACAGGAAGCGTAGAGTACAGCCTTGTCACGTAGTCCCAAATCAAAATGGACCTCCATAGCAACATCGTCATCATCATCGTCATCCTCCTTCTCCTTTATCATCATCAATATAAACAAAATAGTCTCAAAGTCTGTGACCTTTCATGCCCTGCTCTCATGGTGACCTCACTTTCGATGCCCCTCCACTTCCGTGCTTGGGGTGAGTCCTGTCAATGTCGTCAGTGTTGGCAGATTCATGGGGTGGCTGTTGTTTGAGGGACGTGGTGGCAGTCTCCACTCTGGGAGAGACGCTCACTCAGTCTAGCTCCGCGACTAAGCCATTATTGTCGTTAGTAGGGGGCTTAGTAGGTGGTGTCCTAAGTATGTTAAAACAGAACAGGCACCACTGAACACCACCGAAGTGACTCAGCAGCAGTGCAGGGTCTCCTCTGGTGTGTGGCCTCCAGGCAACCTAACATCGATGGTTCCCTGTGGACTGCCGACACTGGAACTGCGACGGACGAACCCGGGTGTGGCCGTGTAGGGGGGAATCTAAATGAGCGGCGTGGGAATAATGCCACTGAAACGGCGCAGATTATGGGGCAGCAAAAAAAAAAAAAAAAAAAAGAAATTGTGTCATGTTAACAGCCACTTTCATCACAGCATTTACACATATTTTCAAGAAAATCGTGGCAGTGGAATTCTGAGCTGGAAGGCAAAATATACGGCCAGGGTGACTGCGCTTCTCAAGCCAACATTGAACTGAGCAAATGTGAATATCCTGCAGTGATGATCAAATACATGTGCATGCACTCAAGGTCTAAGTTGTTGGTTTTGGTGTGGTTTTAGCTGTGTATAGATTTGTCCCAAACCCAGTGACATGGTTTTAGCTGTGTATCAATTTGCCCCAAACCGAAGCAAGTTACCTGAAACTGATTGTGCAGAACGGACTGACCCCACTGGGCATGGCCATAGCCAAGCAGAACCTGGCGTCCTCGGAGAGCGTCCTCCGCCATCAGCCCCTGGCCCCACCCTGCAACATCCTGAGCGTGCTGAGCACCCAGCAGAACGAGGAGGCGCCCTCCCTGTCCAAGGTGCTGGGCATGGTGGAGTGGGCCTGCCGCTCCAACCCCCTCACCGCCTCCCCCTCCTCCTCTGCCCATCACCGCAAGAAGGGCCGCCGTGCCTGTCTGCTGTCATAGGTCTCCAACCACCAACCCCATCACCTCGCTTCCTTCCCCTCCAGATGTTTTGCCTTCGCTTCGTTCTCCGAAAGCGGGCCCTTCCTTTTTCCAACCTTCTCCTGCAGTCCTGAAGGCTGGGCTATAAGTGACATGATTAGATTTGAACCTTCTCCTCTTCCCTCTCCGCCCACCACTGCAAAAAGGGCCGCCTTGCCTGTTTGCTGTCGTAGCTCTTCAGCCTCCTCCCCCAGCCCTTTTGTGGTCAGCTGGGCTAAAAACGATGTGATTAGATCTGAACCTCTTCCCTCTCTACCCACCATTGCAAGAAGGTGCCCGCCGAGTCTGTCTGCTGTCATAGCTCTCCAACCTCCAACTCCTTTACCACCCTTCCTTCCCCTCCACATGTTTTGCCTACACTTTGTTCTCTGAAAGTGGGCTCTTCCTTTTTCCATCATCATGTCAGCAGGTTTGTTTCTTCGCCTGCATGGTCATAATTGCTTCACCTACACATTTATGTTGGTTTTGCCAGTAGGTAAGGTCATGCTCACATACCTTGATAGAAACTTTTTTTTTTCTGTGCAGTTTTAAAACAGGTTCAGGCCATGCCTTTTTGCACGGATACATCTTATTCATCTGACTGGAAAATAATTATTGAAGGTTATACAAAATATATATACACAACTTTGCTAAGACAATTGAAATTCAAACTGAATCTGCATTCAGTCTTCTGGATCCTGAAACTGTTGGTAAACACAAACAGCACCAATAACAGCCATTCACAGACCAAAGGAAAGCCTGAAAAGGATGCCTTTTTAAATGGGCAAAAGACAGACGAAAATGCTGGGCACATGCTCATATGCAATTCACATGCACATTTTAACAGGTGTTAATGCCATTAATAAACCCATTCAAAGTGTATTTGGATGTTTACAGAACAGTTGCCTGGTGCACAAGGCGTAGGCAAAACAACAAACGCACTTGACAGTCGTTAGGTTAAAGTGTGTAGGCAAAACCGCATGTGCATGAAACATGTAGGTGAAATGCCGCACCTGCAGAACATGCGTAGGCAAATTGTGAGCAGGCGAAACACCGTGCTCTGGTCCCTCCACCCGCCACAAGAAGGGCTGCTGCACCTGTCTATCGTTGTAACACCTGTGTGGGTGGTTGTGGAGGGGGCACAGGATGAGACCCTGTGGCAGTGTGTTGCTGGTAGTGGGGCTTGGAGTGGCTGTCAAGCAGGTGAAAGAATTTCTTTTAACTCTTTCATCGCCAAATATGATTGAAACGATGCTCTCTGTCAAAATAACACAAAGGACTTGTTCACTCAACTCAGTGGACTTGTTCACTTCAAACTCGGCCAGGGGGCAAAGTTTAGTCGTTCTATTGGTGGGAAACTGGCCGCAGCTGTCAAGCTTTGTTACAATGTAAAAAATGGTCTTATCAACATTACCCTTCATTGTCGACAACCCTCCCCCCCCCCCAACACACACACACACACACCCTGTCTAGTCAACTAAAGTCGCCTATGGTGGTGAAAGAGTTTTTTAAAAAAAACCTACCAATCTTGGTGATGGTTTGAAGAAAACAAAAATGGGTCGATCATTGATGTCAGTGGAAGGGGGATTTATGAACCAAAGCCTGATTTAAAAGAAGAGCATCAGTTTTGTTTTTGGGCATGATTTGTCTGGATTTGGAGACACTTGGAATTTAGTGGTCTCGAAGATTTGGGAAAGTTTACTGTCCTAAATATGTAGATTTTGAGATGTTTGAAATCAATCATCACAAAGGAGTTAAACTCACTCCGGACGATGGAACGCTATTGCATTCCTGACATATGGTTGCGTTCCAGACGACGGAATGCTATAGCGGTTTCGACACTTAAAATTTTTTCCACATTTTCCTCATGGGCTAGCATAATAATCGCAGCTACACCGGGCATTGCGAACATGTCAAGGGTCAAATGGAAAGTTTCTTCTTGAGGTTCCATAACTGTATACTCGCTGACAAGCCGTTGACCTCAGCACCCCACATGACAAGCTAATCTGCATACCTAATGAAAATGGCGTCGCAGGCGATGCAAGTGGAAATTTTTGGAGCAAAGTAGATCACGACAGTGGCTTTTTACTATTGCTGAAGTGATTGAAAATGTTTCAAACTGAAGGTTTCGACATTGATGAGGATGGTGAAGACGTTGAATAAAGTATCTGCAGTGAAGAAAGCTACCAGCAAGAAGGTACTGACATTGACTCAGCTTCTGACGGGCGCAATAGCCGAGTGGTTAAAGCGTTGGACTTTCAATCCGAGGGTCCCGGGTTCGAATCACGGTGACGGCGCCTGGTGGGTAAAGGGTGGAGATTTTTACGATCTCCCAGGTCAACATATGTGCAGACCTGCTAGTGCCTGAACCCCCTTCGTGTGTGTATGCAAGCAGAAGATCAAATACGCACGTTAAAGATCCTGTAATCCATGTCAGCGTTCGGTGGTTTATGGAAACAAGAACATACCCAGCATACACACCCCCGAAAACGGAATATGGCTGCCTACATGGCGGGGTAAAAACGGTCATACACGTAAAAGCCCACTCGTGTGCATACGAGTGAACGCAGAAGAAGACTCAGCTTCTGAGAGCTGTGAAGAGAGGGAGGAGGGTGGGTGTACACACAGCATGAGGAGAGGGGTCAGTGGGTCAAATACAGTGAGTTTATTCAGTTACTTTGTGTTTTGTATTTTTTTGTGATTTTTTTCATAACCCTAATAAATTGGTCGTCTGCAGGAAAAAGCAAAGGAGAAAACTATTTGTCCCGAGTGAGTTAACAAGCAGATGTATCATGGAGACTTTGAGAGGATAGCGTGTTGGCACAGGACCTTGAAAGCCTGCATTAGATACTTTTTTTCTTCTTTTTTTTTTTAACATGGTCATCACGTCTAACTGTGGATATGTTGATACGATCTTGGACAAGGATGGGTCATCCTTTTAAACAGATTACTAACAAAAGTCTGTTGGAGATTTTCCCTTCACAAGACTCTGTGTGTGTGTGTGTGTGTGTGTGGTATGTGTGTGTGTGTGTGTGTGCTGCCAAGCATTCTTCAGGTGTAGAGAGTGCTAAATCCTTGTGTCAGGGCACAAGAGGCAAGCCATTACTGCTTTGTGATGCAGCTGTGCGATGTGACAGGAAGGTTCTTGATCAAACATTTCCTTTCAAGGATGGTCATCATATCTATAATTTTTGGCTCACACCTGTGTTTATACACAAAATGAGCATATGTAAAAACACATTTTTAGGGTTGTCTGTGTGTCCCTCGTCGTCCCCATCTCCCCCACCCCCTCCAGTGTTGGCTTTTTCGTTTTTGTTGTTGTGCAGCAGGAATGACACATGAGCCATGAAGGCTTTGCCTCTTGTTTTTAAGCTTCTTTGATATTTCCACTGGAAGTGGTGTGGTGGATATGTCCTGTGTTCTTTAATCTCTCAATGATAAGTGCTTCAAGAACTGCTCTGGTGAAACTGCATGGTCAATGGTCAGTCTTTTGGGACATCCAGACAGCGCAGCAAATGCCCTGGGGAAACAGTCCAAAGGAGGTGGGAAAGAAGAAATTGTGGAATACCAGAATACATCATCCTGTTGTTTTTATCATCCAGACAGTGTTGAAAATGCTGTGGGGAAACATTCCAAAGGAGATGGAAAAAAAAGAAATCGTGGAACACCAGAATACATCATCCTGTTGTTTTTATCATCCAGACAGTGTTGAAAGTGTCCTGGGGAAACATTCCAAAGCAGATGGGGAAAAAAAGAAATTGTGGAACACCAGAATACATCATCCTGTTGTTTTTATCATCCAGACAGTGTTGAAAGTGTCCTGGGGAAACATTCCAAAGGAGATGGAAAAAAAAGAAATCGTGGAACACCAGAATACATCATCCTGTTGTTTTTATCATCCAGACAGTGTTGAAAATGCTGTAGGGAAACATTCCAAAGGAGATGGAAAAAAAAAGAAATTGTGGAACACCAGAATACATCATCCTGTTGTTTTTATCATCCAGACAGTGTTGAAAATGCCGTGGGGAAACATTCCAAAGGAGATGGAAAAAAAAAGAAATTGTGGAACACCAGAATACATCATCCTGTTGTTTTTATCATCCAGACAGTGTTGAAAGTGTCCTGGGGAAACATTCCAAATGAGGTGGACGGGAAAGAAGGAAACGTAGAACGACTGCATCATCCTGTTGTTTTCATACAGTTTTGATCATGGCTTAGACTGTCCAAAACAATCAAGGAAGGCACCATCGAGGGCGGGAGAAGAAGAGGAAGACAGCGGAAGAACTGGCATGAGAACATCAAACAATGGACCGGACTCCACACATGTGAGCTGCTGCCGGCGGCTGCCGACAGAGACAGATGGAGAAGGGAGGTTGTGTCTGCGGTCCTCAGGCTTCCCCCAATGACTTCTTTGTAGTTATGGGCCTGAGGTGAGGTGAGGTGAGGTAGACTGTGATGCTGCGAACATCATGCATGCCGTGTGTCAGCAGCATGCATGCTTTCAGGATGGCATCAAAGACTTGTGCAGGTGTATATAGAAATAACTGGATCATGATGAGTGTTGAAAAAAACAAAGAGGAAAAGTGTGTTGTTTGTGGTGTTTTGTGGTGGCTTTAAAAAAAAAAAAAACACCAACAGAATTGTCTGTTGAATAAGAAATTGTTGAGTGCATCTGCACACTTGTCAGGTTAAAATGTTCTGTTACATTTGGTATTGGCATAGTGTTTTGGAAAGCTTTTGAAGTACTTTTTGCTGTGGTTTTTTTGTTTGTTTGTTTGTTTGTTTCTTTTTTTCTTTTGAAACTGGATAGGAAATGAAGACCCCCCCCCCTGACTTTGTGTCTTATAAGAGAGTCTATGGGTCACACTCTGTATATTATGTACATATTGAGCGTAATTTATTGCTTGGAGGTGGTGGTGATTTTTGTAGCAAGGCTGGAGTTAAGACAGCTCTCTTTTAGTGTCTTGGAACCAAGAAAACTGGTTACATTTTGAAGACTAAATGTGCATCCTTTATTTATTCCAATGCGAGTTTGTGTGTGTATGTGTGTGTGTTAGTGTCCCCACAAGCTATTGCTCTGGGCTTTGATGCTATTTATACATTCCCCCAACTGGCATGCATGGTGGTTAACTTTATCATCAGACAGTTTTGTGTGGTAATATGTTCTTGTTATGATTGGTTCCTGTTGTTGACCTTAGTACCCGTACTGCCTTAATCTGTTTTGGTGTGAGCTCACCCTGTCTGCAGCTGACTCTATGTCCGTGTGTCACCCTTGTAAGGCCACACAGTATTGGCCAGTAACGCATTATCTGACTGTTTCCTCTGTATTTTTTTCTCCGGATGGGGTTGTTTCAACTCATTCTACCCCACAGCCACATACCTGCTTCATCTACCCTGGACCAGCACTGTATGAAACCACTGCAGTAAAAAAACAACAAAAAACAACAACAAACCAATGCATTAAAAAAAAAAGAAAAGAAAAAAAGTGGTGGTTCACTAAAATGGCTGTAACTTACTTATTTGAAAACAATGTCACCAAATAAATTTTAGAAAAATAGAAAAACAGGGTGGTTCACTAAAATGGCTGTAATGTACTTATTTGAGAACATAATGTCACCAAATCTTAGGGAATGGTTTGAAATTGATCATCACTTTCATCATTGAAACTTCCACTGTTTTTTTTTCTGTCATTGCTGTCAATTCATAAACAGATTGGCCACTCCTTCTGCAGTCAATCTTCTGCATTCTTTGTTGATGCTGAAGACATTATGAGAAAAATCTTGGCAAATTTCGATGTAGAATTGTTGATTTGTCCGGTCGAACTAAGCTTCGTTTTATCGTTTCCGGATTTCATAAACAGTTCAGCTTAGAACGCCAGCTGTACCAAGCAAGAATAAACCAAACCAGAATAGTGCGTCAGTACGAGAGTACTTGTACCTTGTTCACAGGGGAAGTAATCAGGGTACGAGTTAACTTGTACCCTGCGTAGAATGAGTTAAGATGGTATTGACTGAAGGACTGTTCTCTTCTGTGAAATATCCATACAGTCTGGTAAAATCAGGAATTCTTTATTTTTGTGATGCATCTTGAATTCTGTAATGTTGTGATGTGTCTTCATTATTGTCACATGTTGTTTCTGGGCGAAATCATTTCTAATTACTGAAGTAAAGTTACTGAAGGGAATATTGAATCATTCAAGAGTTCGACCGCTCACAATATTCCCAGTGGTCTTTACATCAGAACTCTTTGACGGCTTCTTGTACATTGATGTAGCTATCAAAGTCATATTCTGGTGGAAAAACGCCCAACTAATGACCAAACGTTTGTGGGTTTGAATCTCATATATGTGGACCAGGATTTTCATTCCCCCAATCCCCCCACTTTGCTTTTCCTTGCTTCGTGGTCTGGGTGCTAGTCTTTCAGATGAGACGATAAACCAAAGTTCTGTGTGCAGCATGCACTCTGCGTATATGAAAGAACCCACAGAAAATAAGAAGCGTTGTTTGTGGCAAATTCCTGTAGAAAAATCCACTTTGATCGGAAAATTACACCTGCAGGCAGAAAAAAAACAAACCCGAAAGGTTGTGCTACACTGTGTTGACATGTTCTACCCTGGGAAAGCAGCCAGAAATTCACTAAGAGAAATCTGTTGTGACAGAAAGTAAAACAATACAGTACAATACAATACAATACAATACAGTACAATGCAATGCAATGCAATGTAGCTGCCAATCAAAGCAGGGACCATGCTATAATAGCATGTCACAAAAACTTATATCAGACATATCTCATAGTACTGTTCCAGTCAGACCAGGGCCTAACTATACATGTGGGTTTACCTCAGGTGTATGAAGCTACAATCACATTCTGTAGTTTTACAGGTGACATAATGCCTAATGGATTCCCCATAAGTTTCCAAACCAACTCATGTTATGTAACTCATCTTTTAATTATGTGCCCATCATACTACACTGACGCAGCCAGAAGGAAAACACATTAACTGGTTAGAGTCTGCGGAAAGTGTCATATTTCCCATGGGGTCCCTATGTAGGTTTCAAACCTTCAACATTTGGATTGTAAGTCCAGTTGTGGAGGTGTCCTTCAAAAGTGATATCACCTCTTGCTCTTTAAAAAAAAATGACATAGCTCAGCTTTATGTGCTATTTGAATATGATATCCTCTCTGTAATTACGATACCCTATGTCATCCTTGAAAGTGGTTCTTTTCCTGAGATTTATGTATGCCATGTACCATCCACATTGTGGCAACATGTGTGATGTTGTTTCGGTTTTGAAGTTGTACTCCTCAAGCGTTGATTTTCATTGCATCTTCAAAGGTGGTAACCAGTGTTTGTATCTTTGTTGGCTGTGAAAATGGCACTGCTGAACTATCCAATACTGCATTGCCTGTCCAGAGTTGATAACCCCATCACTGCCTGACGACTTGTTGCCGTGCACTGATGGAGGAAGGCCTTCTCCGCTGTCACTTTGATGTGATCTTAAGCATTTTGTCATGTCAGTTTTGTAAGACATATTCCATTGATGTCAATGACAACATAAACTGATGACTGAAGAAATGACCACATGTGACCCCCAATACCAACATCAAGCTTGTGTGCACTTTAAAAAAACAACATTTTTTAGGTGAATTGTGTGTGTAAATATTAAAGCATTTTGAATGTGGACAACATTTCTGCCACATACTGCTTATTGTCATACTTCAAAGTTAATCTGATGAAAAAGTTTTGGAATGGTCAACATTAGAAGCATGTCCCTGGTTTATGTGCACAGATGTGACTGTAGTTGTGCTTAATTTTCTTTTTCAGGTGGTTGTTTTTTTTGTTTGTTTGTTTTTTGTTTGGGGGGGGGTGTTGTTTGTTTTGCATTTTCGGGTTCTATGGGACCCATAATAACAGGGTGGGGGTGGGGTTTTTTTGGGGTTTTTTTTTCAGCCCTGTGTGGTCAGCTGGGCTTTAAGCCAAAAATAAATGACACTGCCACTATCCAGTCTGTGTACCACCACTCCAAATCTTCAGTGAATTTAAAATCAATCTCAAGACATTAATTTTTCCAAGCATTCCCTTAGTTGTGTTTCAAGCTATGTGTGCATGCATGTGTGTGTGTGTGTGGGTGTATATGAGTTAGTGTGGTGTTAGTGTGTGTATTGTGTGAGTGGAGTGTGTACAGTGCATTGATTTGTATAACACGATATTTGCACTGTGTGAACATTATTTTTTCATGATGAATCCATCATTATTTTTTATAATTGTATGGTTTCACATTGGCCATGCAGAACAACCACCCCATCAAGAGAAGACAGGTGACAACAGTATGGTTTTATAAAATGTTGTCACTGGTCACTAAATATCTGGAGTGACAGGCCTTTTGAATTGTGATTGTTGCTATGTTAAGGGTTATTCTTCATTTCTTTGTGTGTGCCATCCTGGCCTGTGTTTTTGGAGTTGTGATTGGTACTGTGTTGAGGGTTATTGTTCATTTTTATTTGTGTGTGCCATCCTGTGTCTTTTGAATTGTGATTGCTTCTTTGTAAAGGAGTATTCTTCATTTCATGTGTGTGCCATCCTCTGTACTATCCATTTCCAGGGTGATACTTGTTATTTAAGTTCATGTTGGTTTGTGATGTCGCTTCCCTGCAATCGATGTTCTTTGTCTCTGAGTTTAGATCATGTTGTGTGTATTGACGTTGTGTTGGACGGGCGCAATAGCTGAGTGGTTAAAGCGTTGGACTGTCAATCTGAGGGTCCCGGGTTCGAATCACGGTGACAGCGCCTGGTGGGTGAAGGGTGGAGATTTTTCCGATCTCCCAGGTCAACATATGTGCAGACCTGCTAGTGCCTGAACCCCCTTTGTGTGTATACGCAAGCAGAAGATCAAATACGCACGTTAAAGATCCTGTAATCCATGTCAGCGTTCGGTGGGTTATGGAAACAAGAACATACCCAGCATGCACACCCCCGAAAACGGAGTATGGCTGCCTACATGGCGGGGTAAAAACGGTCATACACGTAAAAAGCCCACTCGTGTGCATACGAGTGATTGCAGAAGAAGAAGAAGAAGTCTCTGGGTTTAGATCCTGTTGTATGTATTGACGTTGTGTAGAAACGATGCAGATTAATGTGCCATTCTTTGATTCGGGTGCCATTTTTGTTTGTTTTCCTTTTCTATTTAGAAAATTATTTTTAAAGGAATACTTATTTTGAGATCACTTCCTTTCAAACATGTGTCTTTTACTGCAATACTTGCAAGGCTTGAATGTTGTTGTTTCAGTGTGCGTGTGTGTGTGTGGGCAGGGGAATGAGGTGGGGGAATCCTAACATGTAATATGTCGTCTTGATTACATTATGAAACCTTAATTTGATGAGAAAGAGTGAGAGACAGTGTGTGTGTGAGTGAGTGGGCAGGGGAATGAGGTGGGGGAATTATAATGGGCGTTTGTGTGCATGCATGGATGTATGTAGGGAGAGGGTGGGGGAGACACGTATGTGAGTATGTGTGTGCGTTAGAATATTTTTTGAGATAATGATGTTAATGAAATTTGGTAAATTGATTTGTTAAATATGTTCTTTTTAAATCATACCTTCCCTCAAATCAGAATTTCCTTGTGTTGCTCAGTTAATATTTTATTCAAATGGTTGCGAAAATGTCAGTACAACAAGCAGTTAATCTGACAATAAATGGTTTCAGTCAGTCAGTCAGTCAGTGTGTGTGTGTGTGTGTTAGAATACAAGCTCAGGGGTATCATAGGGAATGGAATGTATTTGACTGTTTGGAATGTTTAGTTGACTGTGAATGTGGCATTTCTGAATGATCTGTCAGGTTTTTTAAGACTGTCCTTGCTGGCTGTGTCACAACTGAAGAGTTCTTCAGTTACTTGTGTGTTTGTGTTTTGTTTTTGTTGAATGTTCATCTGTTTAGCTGTTTAATTTTGTACATTCCTTTTTTTTAGTTGTTTCATTTTTATGCAGTGAAGTCATCTCCTTTCTTTACACTGATGCTTCCCCGAAACTGGAGTCTGCCGAGGTCATTGCAGTGCAGTGAGTTTGTTTTTTTTTTAAGTCATCCAGAACTCTGTGTGAACTGTTTACTTTGTCGCAAACTATCCAAGTCACCTTGCATCGTGAAGCATAACATTTTGGTGGTTGATTGTTGTTACTGATTGTTGCTAGCGATTGTTGCTGCCACAATAATAATTATTATTATTCCTGTGACTGCCTTTTTATGGACAAAGTGCATGGCGTTCTTTGGGAACTGTATTCATTTGGTTGTGGCTGTTACATCATGTTTTTTTTTATGTACATGTGTCACTGATGGCTTTATCATTACTTGGCAAGAAGTGTAGGATATATTTTTTTATGATGGTAATGTGATACATTTTTTTTTCCCCCTGGTGTCTTGTTATTGTCAGCCCATTGATAAAGATGTGAAAGATAGGTGTTCATGTTGACCATTATTAGTTATGGTGGTTTTGTGGTGTTATATTTGGTGACAGTTACATGACTTCCCCCCCTTTTTTTCTTGTTATTGGTATAATATGAATGAGAATCCCACTTGTTTTTTTTTGTTTTTTTCGGTCTCCTTGTTACTGGCCATCAGCTAAATGTGACTGTGTTCTGTTTGCTAGTAAATTTACACTTCTTTGTTGTTTTGTGTGCAGTACAGTTATTTTTGTGCTATATTTGCTAGTAATCTTACAACTTTGTTGTTGTTAAAAGTCGTTTGGTGTGCAATACAATCATTTTTACCTTGTGATACTAATTATTTTCAACTTTTGTTGTTGGTTTTTTTTGTGTGTGTGTGTCATTAGAATTACATCTTTTTTATGTGAAAAAAGTACTACACTTGGTTTTGTGATAGGGGCATCATAACGTTTTTTTTGGGGGGACAGTTATTGCTTGCCTATAACGCAATTTCTGGAGAAAGAAATAAGTATTCAGTGTATTAAAGGTGAAAAACTGAATGTTATATTTCTGAGATTTGTGTTTTACTTATAACATCTGTGTGTCTTGGGGGGTGGGGTGGGGTCCATGTAGGGGTGGGTGGAGGTTGTTTACAGTATTTTACCTGTACAGCTGCGTAAAGTGCAGTCCAGTTTCAAAATGTTAACAGTGGAACGGAAAAAAGGGAAAACAGCAACAACAACAAAAAACAATGAATCGTTTTGAATTGGCAATTTAATGTATTCAACAACTTTAGTGGGCGCCGGGGGGAAGAAAAGAGAGAAAAAAAAAAAGCCTGATAGGTAGTTACATAGGCAAACCCCAATGTGTTTCACTACATGCACTTTTACAATGTTTAGTCAACAAACTAATTTACGAATAAAAGTGAAAAAGCACTGTGAAAAGAAAGAGCTTATTTGGAAGAAATACATATACTGGATGTCGAGCGTTTTGATTTGTCTCTGCACAAGATTCAGCACCACAGAAATACTTTTTCATTTCTTCTTTATTTTTCTTTTGTTTGCTGCCCCATCGTTCGGCCCCGTTTTAGTGGCAATACCCCCATGCCACTTATTTCCGAGTCCATCCTCACACAACCACACCTTTGGTTCATCCGTCGCAAGCCCAGCATCGGCATTCCACAGAGACTATATCAATGTTAGGTCACCAGGAGGCCACACACCAGAGGAGACCCAGCACTGCTGCTGAATCACTTCGATGATGTTCTGTAGTGCCTGTTCTGATTTAACGTACTTAGGACACCACATGCTAGGCCCCTGCAACAATCGCTTACTCGTGTAGCCAGACTGAGTGAGCGTCTGCCAGAGTGGAGACCGCCGCCACATCCTTCCATCGACAATGCATGAATCCAACACTGAAGACCTTGACACGAGGCATCACAAGCACGGAAGTGGAGGAGGATCAAAACTGAGGAAACTTGAGGTCACTATGAAAACAGGGTATGAAATTCCACAGAACTTTTGACTTTTAAAAATCATGATGAAGGAGGATGAGGATTACGATGCAGCTATTGATGTCCATTTAGGGTTGGGACTATGTGACAAGCCTGTACTGTACGCTTCCATTTATAATGATACCCCAGCGTTAACCAGACCCAAGAGATACAGACACCTGAAGTGCTGGTCGGGAAATTTTAACAACACGCCCAAAGACGCATCCCTGAAGTGGGTGATACTCGACTGTGTGGTCCCAGTCTTCCCATTTAATACCATAGCACACTCAAAGGTGAGACGAGGTACCAAAATGTAGAGTGGAAAGTGGCGGAAGTTCTTTAATCCTGTACTGAAACTATTATATAGAAATAATAAGAAAAAAAACCTCATTTGGGATATAACTTGCATGATTGCATTTAACCAGAAAACTTTTTTTTTCTGACTAAACTGATATACTCCGAAAAAACAAGAAAGAAAAAGAATTATAGATAACTCATTTTACTTCTGGAGAACGTGATTAGCATAATTTAATGATGGTTGGCAGAAAATTTATGAATAATCTAAAATATAAATAAAAAAGGCTTTACTTTAAAAAGTCAACAACACTGTCACTGAATGAATCAGTTGGAATTGTGAAACACTCGTACATATGGGTGAGTGTAAGCAAGCACATGGGCACGCGCGCGCACACACACGCACACACATGGATGTACTTAAGCTCATTCGCATGCATGCACACACTTATGCACCATGTAAACGCACACAGTACTACACTGGCTCTCTCTCTCTCTCTCTCTCTCTCTCTCTCTCTCTCTCTCACACACACACACACACACACACACACACAAAGTTGAAACGCCAATTTGCATGCACCATACATCCATGTTACCAGCTACAGATCCTTGAAAAGAAATTTAATTGCACGGTTTGAAACCTTGATTTTAAAGGATAAAGGTCCCATAACCTTTTAAAATCCATCGGAACAGTCAATTCCAATCCGCTGTGTCTAGAGCTCGGCACTGGAAGTCCTTACCCAGTCAGCAGCTTTTAATATTACCCGAGTGAAGTCGGGTACCCATTCACACCTGGGCAGAGTGAGGAAAATCGGAGTTAACTGCCTCTCCCAAGGACACACCACTACATGATGCCGAAACGGGGCCTGTTCAATAATTTTCTGCTGTTTTAACTCACTCAGTACGGCCATTCCTCTCTTCTCCTCTACACAGACCCTCGGATGTCCAGTGGGTGTCTGAATGACCTAACCTTTAGCTTCCGTCGTCAGAATTGTGGTATTCTTTGTCAACATTCACCTCTTCAGTGTCAGAGCCTTCCGCTTGTAATATTTTGATGATGGTAATTGGGGTGAAATGCTGTTAACGTCGTCTCTTTCGCCGTTCGTATGGAGAGAGTTAAAAAGATGATCACCTGAAGGGTGCATCGCCCTTGGGAGCTCCCTACGGAGCATCGTGGATTTCTGTCCTCCATTTCTTTAGTTGATAGCATCCTCTGCTACACCCAAACACTGGACAATGAAGCACCATCGTCTGCACAATAAGAAGTGTAAAATATGAAGCAAAAAATCGAAAGAACGAGGCTGCTGTATGCATGTTCAACCTCTCTCGATCGCCTTCGTTGCTCGCAAAATCGGAGAGCCAATTAACTTCGGGAGCACAGATCATGTGACGTGCCTATATAAGTCATGTAAACCACTGAGATCGTGTTTATAGGTCAGTGATGTAAACACGGAGCTCTCCGGAGGTCTGTTGGAC
>NC_134884.1:38763908-38768908 GCF_041734735.1 Babylonia areolata | reverse complement strand
TCATCCCTCTCAACAATCCTCTTGCTTGTCTTCTGACTATAATAATTGATGGTTAAGTTTTCACTTCATCAGTGCCTTGTATATACATTAGTTTTGGTCTGATCTGTCTGATGCTTGCATGGCTCAGTTGGTTAATCACCGTTCTGTCAATCAGAAGGTTGTGAGTTCGAGCCTCCGGGTACACCCAAAATGTGGAGTAGGAATGTAGGATAAAATGAAACTAACCGGAAAAAAAAAAGCCATTGAAATAGGAGAGAGAGAGAAAATCAAAAACAAAACCATGCCCAACCACCCCTCAAAACAAAAAAGAAAAAAAGTAGAACAGTGTGAAAAACCAAATTGGAAGAAAAAAAAAGAAATTTAGCTTTTTTTTTTTTTTGGTTGTTGTTGCTGATATATATATATATATATATATATATATATATATATATATATATGCATAGACATGTTTGTATGTATATTTGTGTGTATATACGTATATATATGCGTGTACATGTGTGTAAAAAAACAAAATCAATCAGCCAGGATGAATCACATCCATCATGCTCCCCCCTCTGGTCGATGGTACAGAAGTATAAGGACGAAAGCCAATCGCTTCGCCAATAGCATTTTCCCAAAGCAGTCAATGCCCTGTCTCTCGAACAAATCCAATATGATTAGATAGAATTGTGCAATCAACAACCATCTACCTGAAGATCTAGTCATTAGCCCCATCCACATGTAATATGCGGCTTCTGTTCAAACGCGTGTGAGTGTGTGTGTGTGTGTGTGTGTGTATAAAAGTGTGAGTATGCAAAAGTTTTTGTATTGATATGCACACGTATGTATCCTAATTTCTACTGTATGTGTGAGTCTGTGTATGATTTTTAATTCATGTTCGTACATTTTTATGTACTATATCCCCTAATATTCTTTGTGACCCCAGTACACTTGGTAATAAAAGACATATTCTATTCTATTCTATTCTAATGTGTGTATTGGCTTGTGCTCCTGTCAGATCAGACCCATAGCTGCTCTCTGTGCATTTGTATGTGTGAGTATGTGTGAGTAGGTGTACATGTATGTGTGTTTTACATGTATATGTGTGTGCATGTTTGTGTGTACGTGTGTGTATGTACCTGCATGTGTACGGCGTCGTGTGTGTATGTAAATGTGAGCGAGAGGTGTGTTGCAGTCCGCATTTTACAGGAAACAATGATTTGTCATTTTTCGCTCACTTGTGTAAACAAAGTGAGTCTATGTTTTAACCCGGTGTTCGGTTGTTTGTGTGTGTGCGTGGTGTGTGTGTGTCTCCTTGGTAAACTTTAACATTTCCATTTTCTCTGCAAACACTTTGTCAGTTGACACCAAATTTGACATAAGAATAAGAAAAATTCAGTTCTATCCAGTCATCTTGTTTAAAACAATATTGCACCTCTGGGATGGGCACCAAAAAAAAATATTTAAAAAAAGAAGCCAAATTATATGCAAAATGAATTTACTGTTGTTGTTTTTTTGTTTGTTTTTTATTCTCTAAACTTGGCACTTTGATCTGATATTCTGACACAGCATCAAGAGCAATCATTTTTATCATTTTTTGTTCAAACAGGAACTTCTTTTGCTAAGCATGAAAGTTATATATTCTGGTGTATCACAAGTGAGTCTTGAAGGCCTTGTCTCTCTTGTTTAGTATTATTATTATTATCATTATTATTCACTGAGTCCCGCTGGTGTAAATATGACTGACCAGTTATGGAGAGTTGCTCTTCTGGAATAATATTATTTGTTGTTGCTGCTGCTCCCACCTAACACCCCCTATCCCTCATCCTCCCACTCCCCCCACCCCCACCCCCGCGCCCCTGACCTCCCCTCCCTCTCCCCCCCTCCTCCTCTCCCCCTCCCCGTTTTCCCCCCTCTCCTTCCAATTATTCATTTTCATTTCTCACAAGGCCATGTCTCATAATTATATCGATTTCAAGATAATTCTGTCTGGAATTTGCTGTCGGTCGGTGTTCGGCGCCAACCAACACTACCTCTGTCCAGCTGAGAATCTAAGTGAGTTCTGTAAGGTGTCAGGCACGGTAAAACAAACTTGGACAGTTAAGCAACACGAGAATATTAAGATTGAAAAAGCAACATGATACTTGTGAGGCATCCGTGTACATAAAAGCATAGCACATTGGTGTACTTTGAAACATTGCAGTTGATGTGATACTGAAGATAAATCCGCTTGAAAGACACGAACCATTACATTGTATATATCTTTTTGCACCCTAACCTTGCACACTGCCACACACCACCAGTCTTACTATGTTAAAACATTCGTACGTTAAAAAAGTAAAACAAATGCAACATACATGCACTACACACACACACACACACACACACACACACACACACACACGCACGCACGCACGCACGCACGCACGCACGCACGCACCACACACACACACACACACACGGAGACCCTCAGAAGATTAACTCAACACATGGTTCACGATTTCCATGTGTGCATGGACCAATGCTGGAGAGAGAGAGAGAGGGAGAGAGAGAGAGATAGAGATTAGAAACACACACAACCAGATTTACGATGTTGAAACATGAGTACGTTGTCCCAGAAAGTAAACCAAAAACAGCATGACATGCATGCACCACACACACACACACACACACACACAAAGAGAGAGAAAGGGGGGGGGGCGGGGTAGGAGAGAGAGAGAGAGAGAGAGAGAGAGAGAGAGAGAGAGAGACTGAGTCCTGAGACTGAGAAACAGTTTATACTAAACGTTTCGGAAAGTTGTTTTTTTTCTTTCGTTTTTTCTTTCTTTTTCTTTTTTTTCTGTTGCCCCATAATCTGCCCCGTTTCAGTGGCATTACTCCTACGCCGCTCATTTAGATTCCCCCATATACGGCCACATCCGGGTTCATCCGTCACAATTCCAGCGTCAGCAGTCCTCAGGGAACCATCGATGTTAGGTCGCGAGGAGGCCACACACCAGAGGAGACCCTGCACTGATGCTGAGTCACTTCGGTGGTGTTCAGTGGTGCCTGTTCTGATTTAACGTACTTAGGACACCACCTACTAAGCCACGTACAAACGACAATAATGGCTTCGTCACGGGGCCAGACTGAGTGAGCGTCCCTCCCAGAGTGGAGACCGCCACCACGTTCCCCAAACAACATCCCCCATGAATCTACCGACACTGGCGACATTGACAGGACTCACCCCAAGCACGGAAGTGGAGGGGTATCGAAACTGAGGTCACCATGAGAGCAGGGCATGAAAGGTCACAGTCTTTGAGACTGTTTTGTAATTTATATCGATGATGATGAAGGAGGAGGAGGATGACGGTGACAATTTTGCTGTGGAGGTCCATTTTGGTTTGAGACTGCTTCCTAAACACTTCCTGTCATAATGATACTCCGGCGTTAACCAGGCCCGCGAGACACAGACACTTGCAGTGTTGGTCAGGTAATTAGAGCAACACACCCAAAAACGCATCCGTGAAGTGGATGACACTCGACTGTGTGGTCCCAGTCTCCCCACTTAAGCCCACAGCACACTCAACTTAGCTATGTAGGACCCGCGACCTCCCAGCCGTCAGTCCGCAACGCTAATCACTTCGCCACGGTGGCTGCTAACTTTTCGGAAAAGTTCACTTGGATGTGTTTTGGACACTTTCAGTTTCAAGATATGATCTGTTATTGAACAAGCTCCCTGATAACCTCCGTCATTCTGATTCCCTCGCATCTTTTAAATCTCGTCTCAAAACTCACCTTTTCCCTCAGCAATAAGTTCAATTGTGGCAGGTCCACTTCCTTTTCGTTAGGTGTGCTTGACTATGTGTGCATACATATGTATGTGTACATAACTACATGCATGTATATGAATGTGTATTGTGTGTGCGTGTGTTTATGTAAGTTTGTGCCTGCCTATGTGTGCGTATGTGTTAGGGTAGCTGTTAGATACACATGTATGTTAAAATGTATGTATGCAGTGTGTGTGTGTGCGTGCGTGCGTGCGTGCGTGTGTGTGTGTGTGTGTGTGTGTATGTGTGTGTGTGTGGTGTCACATTTTGGTGTGTGCATGTAACATAGATATAATGTTTTATGTTAACAAAAGCGTTTTTGTAAAGCACCTAGAGCAGATTTCTGGATAGTGTGCTATATAAGAATCCATTATTATTATTATTATTATTGCCGCGCACTCTGATGGGACATTTGGTATCACTGTTTGGTGTAAGCTTTTCCTGTCATGGTTTTGGCTCATGTTCCTTTTTGTCCCCAACGTTCTATCATTCCCCTCCCCTCCCCTCCCCCCCCCCCCCCCCCCCCCCCCCCCCTACAGAGTGTCCTGCACACACACACACACACACACACACACACACAGAGCTCCCCCCACCTCCCCACTATCCCTCTCCTTATGAGCAGAGCCAGAGAGAGAGAGAGAGATACAGTCACAGGGAGATTTACGTTTTATTCTGTGTGAGCGGGGACGATTTCTCGAGAGAGACCTTCATAATATAAAACTAAGCACGTGTTTCACGATTTCGGTGTGTGCATGGACCATTGCTGGAAAAAAAAACTAGCAGAATGAGAGAGAGAGAGAGAGAGAGAGAGAGAGAGAGCACTCCTCCCTGTTCTCTCTCTCGTTCTTTCTGTAACACACACACACACACACACACACACACACACACACGCAAATTCACATTATTTCTCTACCCCCACCTCTCTGTCTCCCTCAGTTTCTATCTCCCTCCTTCCCTCCCTCGCAACTCTCTCTCTCTCTCTCTCTCTCTCTCTCCACCTCTCCATTCCTTTGTTTCCCTCTATACCTCCTTCCCTCCCTCTCCCCTTCCTCTCTCTCACTTTCTCCTTCCCTCTCCCCCCCCCCCCCCCCCCCCTCTCTCTCTCTCTTTATACACATATCTTCCTCTGTGAAAAAAAAGGAAGCACTATTATGAAAAGCTACGCACTGAAAAACAAGCTCACAGATCTGCAAAGTTTGGAGAGAGAAAAAA
>NC_134884.1:38756408-38758908 GCF_041734735.1 Babylonia areolata | reverse complement strand
AGAGAGAGAGAGAGAGAGAGAAAACAAAGAGGGAAAGACAGAAAAAAACAAAGAGGGAGAGAGAGAAAAAAGAGAAAACAAAGAGAAAAAAACAAAGAGAGAGAGAGAGAGAGGGAGAAACAAAACACAGAGAGAGAGAAAACACAGAGAGAGGGAGAAACAAAACACAGAGAGAGAGAGAGAGAGAAAAACAGAGAGAGAGAGGGAGAAACAAAACACAGAGAGAGAGAGAGAAACAGAGAGAGAGGGAGAAACAAAACACAGAGAGAGAGAGAAAAAAACAGAGAGAGAGGGAGAAACAAAACACAGAGAGAGAGAGAGAGAGAGAGAGAGGGAGAAACAAAACACAGAGAGAGAGAGAGAGAGAGAGAAACAGAGAGAGAGGGAGAAACAAAACACAGAGAGAGAGAGAAAAAAAAACAGAGAGAGAGGGAGAAACAAAACACACAGAGAGAGAGAAAAACAGAGAGAGAGGGAGAAACAAAACAGAGAGAGAGAAAAAAACACAGAGAGAGGGAGAAACAAAACACAGAGAGAGAAAAAACACAGAGAGAGGGAGAAACAAAACACAGAGAGAGAAAAAACAGAGAGAGAGGGAGAAACAAAACAGAGAGAGAGAGAGAGAGAGAGAGAGAGAAACAGAGAGAGAGGGAGAAACAAAACACAGAGAGAGAAAAACAGAGAGAGAGAGGGAGAAACAAAACACACAGAGAGAGAGAAACAGAGAGAGAGGGAGAAACAAAACAGAGACAGAGAGAGAGAAAAACAGAGACAGGGAGAAACAAAACACACAGAGAGAGAGAAAAACAGAGAGAGAGGGAGAAACAAAACACAGAGAGAGAGAGAGAAACAAAACACAGAGAGAGAGAGAGAAACAAAACACAGAGAGAGAGAGAGAAACAAAACACAGAGAGAGAGAGGGAGAAACAAAACACAGAGAGAGAGAGAGAGAAAAACAGAGAGAGAGGGAGAAACAAAACACAGAGAGAGAGGGAGAAACAAAACACAGAGAGAGAGAGAGAAACAAAACACAGAGAGAGAGAGGGAGAAACAAAACACACAGAGAGAGAGAAAAAAAACAGAGAGAGAGGGAGAAACAAAACACAGAGAGAGAGAGAGGGAGAAACAAAACACAGAGAGAGAGAGAGAGAAAAACAGAGAGAGAGGGAGAAACAAAACACAGAGAGAGAGAGAAACAGAGAGAGAGGGAGAAACAAAACAGAGAGAGAGAGAGAGAGAAACAGAGAGAGAGGGAGAAACAAAACACAGAGAGAGAGAGAAACAGAGAAAGAGAGAGGGAGAAACAAAACACAGAGAGAACGAGAGAAAAACAGAGAGAGAAAGAGGTTGAAACAAAACACACAGAGAGAGAGAGAGAGGGAGAAACAAAACACAGAGAGAGAGAGAGAAAAACAGAGAGAGAGAGAGGGAGAAATAAAACACAGAGAGAGAGAGAAAAAACAGAGAGAGAGGGAGAAACAAAACACAGAGAGAGAGAGGGGGAGAAACAAAACACACACAGAGAGAGAGGGAGAAACAAAACACACAGAGAGAGAGAGGGAGAAACAAAACACAGAGAGAGAGAGAGAAAAACAGAGAGAGAAAAAAAACAAAAAGATAGAGTGAGAGAGAGAGAGAGAAACAAAACAGAGAGAGAGAGAACAAGGAGAGAGAAAGACATAGACAGACAGAGAGACAGACAGACACAGAGACAGAGAGAACACAAAACAAACAAAAACAGTGGGTTTTCCACCAGAAACGAAACGAAAACGGCAACACGAACGTAGCGTTACCGAGGGCCGTAGCGTTGCGTGTCTGTCAAATCAGCGTAGGTACGTCAGCGTCCGTTTTAGAAACAAACATCATCAGCTTACCACGCTTTTCCGTCGATCGCAGGACACTGGGTTTTTTTTGTCTTGTTGGGGAGCGCCATTTTTTTGTTGGACTCTCTTTGTGTCACTGCTTTGACTTTGTTTTTTGTTGTTTTTGTTATTTTTCTTCTTCTTCTTCTTCTTTATTTAAAAAAAAAATTTTTTTTTCACTTGGATATTCGTGGAAGTTCAGCAGGGATATAAACTAGGAACGCAACGGAGAGACCAGTACTTGGGACAGAGCGGACAGAAAATGCATTTCCGTTTCTGAAGTATCATCACAAAGGGGACTTTTTTTTTCTGTTTTTGTTGTTGTTGTTGTTGTTTGTTTGTTTGTTTGTTGTTTGTTTTTTTGTGGTTTTTTGTTTGTTTTTGTTTTTGTTTTGTTTTTTGTTTGATTGTTTGTTTTTAGTACGAGACAAAGAAGGGGACACTTGACTACTATTGTACAAAGGCCACAGGTCCATATACAAACAGTGGAGGGTTGGGGGGTAAAAGACGGGAGGGATGTGGGGGTGTCCGTCATTAGCTGATGGACGTAGGGAGCAATGTTGACATCAAAAACATAATATCATAATATTATTAATAGGGAGAGACAGACAGACAGACAGACAGACACACACACACAC
>NC_134884.1:38743908-38753908 GCF_041734735.1 Babylonia areolata | reverse complement strand
AGAGAGAGAGAGAGAGAGAGAGAGATTCATTTATTTTTCTTTTTTTTTTCTTTTTTCTTTAATTCGTTTACTTATTCATTTGTTGTTTTCTTCTTCTTCTTTTTCTTCTTCTTCTTCTTCTTCTTCTTGCTCCAAGCCTGTTGGTTGTGTCTCTACAAATGTCGTTTTTCCATCCTTGACGAAATAGTTCAGTTGAATCATGTTTTATGTCTATATTTCTTTTATTGTCCATGCCCGATTGAAATTTAGTCATCAGCCGGCATCCAACGTTTCAGTTTTCAGTTTCAGTAGCTCAAGGAGGCGTCACTGCGTTCGGACAAACCATATACGCTACACCACATCTGCCAAGCAGATGCCTGACCAGCAGCGTAACCCAACGCGCTTAGTCAGGCCTTGAGAAAAAACACACACAAAAAACACAAAAAAACGGGGGAATAAATAATAGATAAGCTTACATAAATAAATAAATAAATAAATGAATAATAGTTATAATATAGAAAAAGGTAGTAGTAATAATAATAGTAATACTAATAAAATGATAATAATAAATAAATAAATAAATATTTTTAAAAAAAAAAAAAAAAAAATAAAAAAATAAATAAATAAGACAACAATGGTGATAAATAAGCGAATAAATGTAAAACATGAAGACACACATTCACACATACACCCACACAAGCATAACAGAAATGCACCAAACATGCAGTTTCACAGATATGAAAGCACAGTCAAATACATATAAACGTACATGAGCTCCAACACACACACACACACACACACACACATTACCTTGCACCTCCTCTACCCCCCTCCTCCACACACTCATTTCTAGTCTACGTATCGCAGCTTCCACGGCACACACACACACAAACACACACTCACAGAGATGAACACTTACTTGTACAAGCACACACACATACGCCCATATCTCCCACCCCCATTACAGTAGTGTGTTCTCGATTTCTTTTCTCTCATTATGTTTACGCATATCCAGATTCTTCTTCTTCTTCTTCTGCGTTCACTCGTATGCACACGAGCGGGCCTCTACGTGTATGACCGTTTTTACCCCGCCATGTAGGTAGCCATACTCCGTTTTCGGGGGTGTGCATGCTGGGTATGTTCTTGTTTCCATAACCCACCGAACGCTGACATGGATTACAGTATCTTTAACGTGCGTATTTGGTCTTCTGTTTGCATATACACACGAAGGGGGTTGTGTGTTAGCAGGTCTGCACATATGTTGACCTGGGAGATCGTAAAAATCTCCACCCTTTACCCACCAGACGCCGTCACCGTGATTCGAACCCGGGACCCTCAGATTGACAGTCCAACGCTTTAACCACTCGGCTATTGCACGCGTCTATCCAGATTCAAACACTTCACTTTTGGACGCCGTTCTTTCTCTGTCACGTCTCTGGACCTTGCATTTGGAATGAACTTCCTCTTTCGCTTCGTCAGGTCTCCACACTCAGCTCTTTCAAGTCTGGCCTTCAACCCAATCTTTTCCCAAAATAGCCTCCTTTGCCTGCCTCTTCCTTGTCTTCAATTTCTTCAGTTTTAGAGTTATGCATGCGTGTGAATGACTGGTGTGAAAGCGCTTTGATTTGTCTCTGCACAAGATTCAGCGCTGTGTAAATACTATTATTATTATTATTATTATATGTCGATGTCTTTACACGGACCGTAGTGTAGGCCAGGAAAAGCAGTGCCAGCAAGTCCCCGACAGCCGCCACCACACTGCGTCAGAACCTTCCGGGCGCGGATTGGCCCACCCCCTGGATGACTAGATGGTCCTCGTCGATTCCGACGGATGAACCACAGTGTAGGCTCTCAAGGCCTGATCGACGCTTGGGGTTAATGCGAAAGGCATCTCCTCCCTCCGTTTATTTAATCATTTATTTCTTTGTTTATTTATCCTTTATTTATTTATTTAATCATTTATTTGTTGTTGTTGTTGTTGGTGTTGTTTTGTTTTTTTGTTGTTGTTGTTTTTATTTATTCAGCTTTTTATTTATTTATTTATTTGTTTATCTATTATTTCATTTATTCATTTAGTGATTTATTTATTGATTCATTCATTCACTTATTTATTTATTTATTTATTTATGTATTTTTTTCCCTCAAGGCCAAAGTGCAGTGGTTTACGCTGCTGCGATCAGGCATCTGCTTGGCACGTGTGATACAGCATGCATGGCTAAATTTGTCTAAACGCAGTGACGCCTCCTTCAGCAACTGAACTGAACTGAACTTAGGCTTTCTTTTCTCTCTGGTCAGTTCTCTGTCCTCTTTCTTCTTCTTCTTCTTCTTCTTCTCCTCCTTCTTTTCTTTTCCCTGTCTTTGTTTCATCAACAAGAACCTCCGAGAGGGCAGACAGGCAAGACAGTCTTCATTCCGCTCACGTGATTGATGTCACGTGACTTTCTGACCTTGTAGACACTCCGATGCAAGATTAGGTGTGTGTGGTGTGTGTGTGTGTGTGTGTGTGTGTGTGTGTGTGTGTGTGTGTGTGTGTGTGACTGAGGAAGGTGTGTGTGTGTGTGTGTGTGGTGGTGGTGGTGGTGGGGGGGGAGTGGGTGGTGTTGAGGTTGTGTGTGTGTGTGTGTGTGTGTGGCGGAGGGTTAGGAGGGGGGGGGGGGGAGGCAGGGTTGTGTGTGTTTGGAGGTGTGTGTGTTGGGGGTGGGGATGTTGTGACTCTGTGTGTGTGTGTGTGTGTGTGTGTGTGTGTGTGTGTGTGTGTGTCCCGTGCGACAGTGTAGTGTTGGAAAAAAAAAAAGAAATTTTGGTCAACTTGACCCCTCGAATACGTCATGATTTTCGCTGCTTCCCCCCCCCCCCCCCCCCCCCCTTTCTTTCTTTCTTTCTGTGCGTGCGTGCATGTGTGCGTGTGTACGCGCGCGTGAGTGTGTGTTCCTTCTCTCCCTCGTCGGCAGCTAAGGTTGTTGTTTTTTTTGTTGTTGTTGTTTTTTCTCGTGCATGTATATCTGCACGTTATTAAGCTGAGCTACAGGTTTGATAAGGAAAACTCACCTGTCGATGTCGTGGGCATCTGAAGATGCTTTGATCACTGGCAGTTGCCACCCAGTCAGGGAGAAGTGGTTTCTTTTCCAGTTCCTGCTCCATTCATTTTGGAGTGAGGAGTTTTTTTGCCGATTCGGTTCGGGTTTGGGGCCTCCAGTGCCACTACGTTTCCTGGGTCCGTGTCCGACCAAGAGGTCTGGAACTACATTCTAGTTCCAGGGATTTAATCTCCCTTATGTTTTTTTTTTCCTCACGAGCTCTTGAGGTGAGTCAGGTTGGAAGAGAGAGAAGAATGCTAGTTTTGTTGTTGTTGTTTTTCTATATGTCCATGCGTGTGCATGTGTGTGTGCATGTGCATGTGTGTGTGTGTGTGTGTGTGTGTGTGTGTGTGTGTGTGTGTGTGTGTTGTGGCTGTGTGTTTGTGTGTGTTCTTGTGTGTGTGTGTGTGTGTGTGTGTGTGTGTGTGTGTGTGTGTGTTGTGGCTGTATGTTCGTGTGTGTGTGTGTGTGTGTGTGTGTCTGTGTGTCTGTGTTTACGTGTTTGTGTGGAGATATAGGTTTGTCTGACTGTCCCTCCCTTCCTCTATCCACCCCTCTCTATTTCTTATTCCTCTCTCTCTCTCCATCTCTTCCCCTCACTCTCTCTCTCTCTCTTTCATTCTCTTTGTGTGTCATTCTGTCTCTCCTACTCTGTCTGTCACACACACACACACACACACACACACACACACACACACACACACACACACCACAGCATCAAAATGATGGAGAGAGAAAACAAGACAAATCGATACCTTGCAAGCTCCAACCAACTCACCATCACTCTTCAATTAAATAAAAGGACAGCACCTAAACAGCAACAACAACAGCAACAACAACAACCTGGAGACTTGCAGCTGACGTTTTATATTTCTGGTATATATATTTATGCAACGAGCGAGCGAGCTCACACGCCGAGGTCGTGGTGACCTGGTCACGACGAAGAGCTATTCCGGGACGCACGTGCAGTGCAGTGAAGCGATCGATGACATCAGCGGCGGTGCGTCCACGTTGACGATGAATTCTCGATCAGTGTCTGTCTGTCTGCTGGACAGTTAAGCATGATGGGGGGGGGGGGGGGGGGGGGGGTCGGGGGAGGCGAGGGGTGGATGGGGGAGGGGGTTAAGGGGGTGGGGGGGGGGGTATTAGATTGCGTGTCAGTCAGTCAGTTTGTGTGGGTGCTTCTACGTAGGCTGAAAAATATCATTTCCAGACACACTGCTATGAGGTGTGTGTGTGAGTGTGTGTGTGTGTGTGTGTGTGAGGGGGGGGGGTGCAAGTGTGTAGGTGTGATTATGTTGAAGGGTCTATGTAGGCGTGTGTGATAGTATGTATGTGTGCTTGTGTGAGTGTGTTTGTCTGCCTCTGTCTTTTCTTGATTGAAGGTCTTTTCACTTTGAGTGATAGTGTCTGTGTGTCTGTTCATCTCTCCCTCTCTCTGGTGTGGATGTGTGTGTGTGTGTGTGTGTGTGTGTGTGTGTGTGTGCGTGCGTGCGTGCGTGTGTGTGCGTGTGTGTCTGTGGGGAAACGTTAACAAATTCATTTTCTCTGGAAATATCTTGTCAGCTGACACCAAATTTGGCTTGGAAATAGCAAAGAAAATCGGTTCTTTCCAGACATTTTATTTATGATAACATTGCACCACTGGGAACGGCTAAAACTTGATGTTTTCACAAATAAGTTACTTTTATATTTTTTTCTTTCTTGTTCACACAACTTAGCACTTGTATGTGAAATTCTGACACACTGTTTAATAGTAGTCTTTTTTTTCTTTTTTTTTTTTTTGGAGGGGGTTCAAATAGGAACTTCTTTTGTTCTGTATGGAAGCTACATTGACACACACACATCTGTCAGTTTCATTGAAATCATGGGTCGTTAATCTCAATATACTGTGTGAAATAATTCTTTTTAAAACGGATTTCGCTTCTCCAAGACATTACATTTTAAAATATGACTCTGGGCATAGAAAGGATTTGTGTTATACAATCAGTGTGAAGTCTCTCACAATCTGTAGTCACCCAAGTGGTATTTTTCGAACGATACAATATTTGAACACATTTTGATGACTATCAATTTTTCTTTTATGTTCATTCCAGTTAATTCAGTTTCCACTTTAGAATATTCATATGAAGTAAACACGTCGATGGTGTAGTTAGTGTAACTGTACGTATTCTGTCCAGACTTTGCATTTCCTTTCTTGGAATTGCGAACAAGAAAAACGATGTCATGCCGTCTTATCAAGTGTTCCGGCAACCGGGATAAGGTAATGGCGTTTTCGGATTCTGGAACCAGCCTCAACGAAATAAACTGTTTATGATCCGGAAATACAGCTTAATTCGGGAGACTTACAAGCTATTATTGGTATGACTATAAAGATTTTTTTTACTACTATGTTTAAGCCAAAATTAATTTGGTTTTGGCAGACAAAGTATTTCCAGAGAAAATGGCAATGTTAAAGTTTACCAAGGACACACACACACACACACACACACACACACACACACACACACACACACACACACACACACACACACACACGCACAGATACACACACACACACACACACACACACACACACACACACACACACACACACACACACACACATATATATATATATGTATGTATGTATGTACACACACACACACACACACACAGGCACCCGAACACCAGGTTATGATATAGACTCACTTTGGTTACACACGTAAGTCAAAAAGGAAACGAAGGATTGATAGGGATTTGTGCATCCTCCGCGTCACGGTTAACTCTCTCCGTACGATCGGCGAAAGAGACGACGTTAACAGCGTTTCACCCCAGTTACCATCATCAAAATATTGCAAGCGGAAGGCTCTTATACTGAAGAGGTGAATGTTGACAAAGAATACCACAATTCTGATGACGGAAGCTAAAGGTTGGGTCATCCAGACACCCACTGGACATCCGAGGGGTCTGTGTAGAGGAGAAGAGAGGACTGGCCGTACTGAGTGAGTTAAAAACTTACTAAATTGTGTCAGTCCACGACTGACCATTAAAATCAGCAGATCTTCTTTCAGTTTACCGAAGCATGGTTACATTTTGCTTGAAGCGCGCATGCGCGGTTGAAGTGTGTGTGTGTGTGTGTGTGTGTGTGTGTGTGTGCTTGTTTGAAGTGCGGACTCGTACCACAGAGCTTTCACCAGTCTGCGCAAATCTGGAGAAAACGGCAACGTCACATTTACACGAACTTAGAAAAACGTCTTAAATAATTAAACACTATGAAAATGATCTGTTTTAAATGGTGTTATCACCTCGAACAGAGTAATCAATTTATCACTCCAACGTGAAATATCAGCTTTGGATTGGAGAAAAATAATTATTGGTTTTGGCCCTGTGGAAAGTTGTTTTTCTTCCCAACTAAAGAGGTTTAACGCCACTCCAACAATTTATTTGTTCAGCTTCGTGATAAATACTGCATAACACATTTTCATGATAACGTTGTCTCTTTCTCATTCTTTTCTCGTAATTCTTTTGTTGGATAAAGTGCGTGTCACACGGTCGTGAAGGTCTTGCCTCTCTTGTTTTCAATGTCCATCCATCAATGTTGCCCTTCGTACAATGGGTTTTACAAGCGACCATGAGCACATCGAGGAAGAGAGGGACAGAGAGAGAGAGAGAGAGAGAGAGAGAGAGAGAGAGAGAGAGAGAGAGAGAGAGAGAGAGAGAGAGAGAGAGAGAGAGAGAGAGAGAGAGTTCAACCAACTTGGAAAACGATATCATGATAATTGAGAACTTGTCCTTGTGTATGGACGTGTTGACTTTGTTTTCTAAGTTTTCTCGTGAAAATGTTGCGAGATGCCAGTTCACACACATTTTCTGTCTATCTGTCTGTGTCTGTCTGTCTGTGTCTCTGTTCTGTCTGTGTGTCTCTCTCTGTCTCTCTCTTTCGAACAGACTCCTTTTATATCGCACGATGTCGTATCGCATCTATACGTATATCTCTTCTTGGAAGCTGATTTTTCTGTGTGAAAATTCGGACTGTCCTCCCCAGCATTGGAGAATCTGGCGCCAGTTGCATTGCTTGGTTCTAACTTTTTGACTAAATGCCTACGTTGACCGAACTACGCCATTGGTCAGTTCCATACTACATACAGTTAGTAGCGGGTTACGACCATATTAGGCTCTTCCGTCTGAGCAATGCAACTGGGTCCAGACGCCTCGGTACAGCGCCACCCTATTCGTTTTTCTCTCCATTCTGTCTCCAGGTATGTTTGTTTTTTTGTTTTGTTTCACTGTGAACATTTATATCTATGACCATACTTGCAGAGGGGGACAGTGCTGCTTCTTTTACGTGTGCTAAGCACATGCTGCATATGAGACATTCATCGATTTCTTGTCTTATCCGAAAAAATAGCCCCCGGACCTCCACACAAGTTCAAGTGAGCGGGATGGTGTCACAGAAAAGAATAATATATTCCAGGTTCTTGTGTGAATCAGGAACGGGACATTCACTTCCACGCTCTAAACCACCAAGCCAGTTTTTTTTTTTTTATTTGTGAGAAGTAAGCTGAAAGCACAATATGTTGTGGGCAGGGGCGAGGTGAAGTGAGTTGGGCAGGTGGGAAGGAGAGGAGGGCTACAGCTTGATATTGTACACAAATCTACCCAGGTACAACCCCGATTCAGTGGTATTACTTCCACGCCGCTCATTTAGATTCCCCCATACACGGCCACACCCAGGTTCGTCCGTCGCAGTTCCAGCGTCGGCAGTCCACAGGGAACCATCGATGTTAGGTCGCCAGGAGGCCACACACCAGAGGAGACCCTGCACTGCTGCTGAGTCACTTCGGTGGTGTTCAGTGGTGCCTGTTCTGTTTTAACGTACTTAGGACACCACCTACTAAGCCCTCTACAAACGACAATAATGGCTTAGTCGCGGAGCCAGACTGAGTGAGCGTCCCTCCCAGAGTGGAGACCGCCACCACGTCCCTCAAACAACAGCCCCCCATGAATCCGCCGACACTGACGACATTGACAGGACTCACCCCAAGCACGGAAGTGGAGGGGTATCGAAACTGAGGTCACCATGAGAGCAGGGCATGAAAGGCTACAGACTTTGAGACTATTTTGTTTATATTGATGACGATTAAGGAGGAGGAGGATGACAATGATGATGACGATGTTGCTATGGAGGTCCATTTTGGTTTGGGACTGCGTGACAAGGCTGTACTCTACGCTTCCTGTCATAATGATATCCCGGCGTTAACCAGGTCCGAGAGATACAGACACTTGCAGTGTTGGTCAGGTAATTAGAGCAACACACCCAAAGACGCATCCTTGAAATTGATGACACTCGACTGTGTGGTCCCAGTCTCCCCATTTAAGCCCACAGCACACTCAACTCTGGGTAGGAGCCGGCCACAGGCCGAAAAACCCACCTCCGCTGGGATTCGAACCTGCGTCCTCCCAGCCGTCAGTCCGCGACGCTAACCACTTCGCCACGGCGGCTGGTAGGTACAACCCTTTTTGTTGCCACGGCTTCTTGTACCTGCGCTAAGTGCATGGTGCACATGCACACAGCTGCACATGCACGCAGGAGCTCGTTTTATCATATCATGTTATCCGAATGAATAGCAACAACCAGACCACCTCTCAAGGTCTAGTGGCGGGGAAGAAAATAATAATAATAATAATGGTATTTATATAGCGCTGGATCTTGTGCAGAGACAAATCAAAGCGCTTTCGCACCAGTCATTCACACGCATGCATAACTCTAATACTGCAGAAACTAAAGACAAGGAAGGGCAGGCAAGGGAGGTTATTTTGGGAAGAGGTGGGTTTTAAGGCCAGACTTGAAAGAGCTGAGTGTGGAGACTTGACGAAGCGAAAAAGGAAGTTCATTCCAATCGCAAGGTCCAGAAACAGAGAAAGAACGGCGGCCAATAGTCGAGTGTTTGATTCTGGGTATGCGTAAACAGAGTGGATCCGAAGCCGATCGTAGTGAGCGAGATGGAGTGTAGAGGTGAAGGCAGCCGCAGAGATAGGAAGGGGCAGTTTTGTGAATGCATCTATAACACAGAGTGCTGATCTTGTACTTTATTCGGTGTGAGACAGGGAGCCAGTGGAGATGTTGCAAAAGAGGAGTGATGTGCTCAGAAGAAAGTTGTGTCAAAGTGTGAGATCCAATCCAAGTGGCCTTAGTTTCTGTCGCTTCCTAAACGGACGTGTTTCCTCCAGGCCACTACTCCGGAGGGGCAAGGGGAAGGTGGGGGGGGGGGGGGTATGTGTTATGGTCTGAAAGGCACACTGCAATCTGATGTTGAACAGGGAACCCAAGTAGACCCACCCGCCCCTCACCCTCACACCCACCCCCAGTACCTCACACAGACAGACAGTCCATTTACTGAAAGGGAACAACAGCTCACGATTCCCACGGCACCTTTCTTTCACCGGATAACATTTTTTTCTCTGATCATTGCAGTCTGCTCTGGGAGGTTGTTTCATTGTAGCAGGCCACGGTCTGCTGTTTGTTTTCCATTTGGGTTGACGGCTGGGGGGAACGGGGGGGGGGGGGGGGCGGACCGCTCTGCTCTTGGCATATACACACCCAGACCTGTACTGTCTACCATGGATAGGATTCACCGTTCAGTGTTTTGGTTTTTTGTTTGGCGATGCCGCTAGAGTGCCGTCTATTGAAGAAGAGAAAACTTGCTTTGTGTCTCGCGGGTCTTAAGAAAGTGACGTGGCGTATCGTCGGGAATGAAATATAGATCGTTGAGCGAACGTAAAGCAGATGGCGGTTTTCTCTCTGTCTGTCTGTCTGTCTGTCTGTCTGTCTGTCTGTCTCTCTCTCTCTCTCTCTCTCTCTCTCTCTCTCTCTCTCTCTCTCTATGTCTCTCTCTCTCTGTCTCCCCCGTACGCCCCCCCCCCCCCACCCCACCCCCACCCCCCAACATTTCACTTTCTGT
>NC_134884.1:38738908-38741408 GCF_041734735.1 Babylonia areolata | reverse complement strand
GGACAAGCAAGTAAGGAAGCGCGAGCGTGTGTGCAGACACACACACACACACACACACATGCACGCGCGAGCGCGCGCACGTACACACACACACACACACACACACACACACACACACACACACACACACACACTGTCTGTCTGGGGCCTGACAATCTAGTTATCCCTATCTCACATTCTCTCTCTTACCTCCATCACCAGCACTCTCTCTCCCTATCTGCCCCCCCCCCCACCCCTCGCTCTCTCTCTCTCTCTCCGTTCCCACCTCTCTGTCTCTCTCTCTCTCTCCCTCCTCCTCTCGCTCTCTCTCTCTCTTCGTTTTATCTGTCTCTGTCTCTGTCTCTCTCTCTCTTATCAGTACTGGATGCAGATCGAATAATGATTAGTGCGGATCAGAATGTTAAAACCAGCGGAACCAACCCTGCCCAACCCAGCCTTGGTTAAATTAATGTCATTTTCTGCAAAGTGCTATAACATGGAACGAAACCAGCAAGGCCCTTTTGGTTTTTTTTTTTTTTTCTCTTGCACGTGCAGTCTCTGTTACGGATGAGAGACAGAGACAGACAGACAGACACAGACACAGAAAGCTGCAAGAAACTAAACATTATGCCTGGAGCATGCACTTCTCAACTGTGTACCGGAATGCAACCTCAATAGTTCATTGTATCAACACTAAGCCACATCACTTCAACCAAAATCCCTCTTCCTAACCCCAGCTCCCCATCCCACACACCCACCACCACCACCACCACCCCACCCTCCAAGTCCCAAAGCCTCAGTTAAATCAAGTTGTTGTTTTTTTTCCAACACAACACGCGACTTAGCAATGAAAGACATCCCTACCAGCAAAAACAAACAAAAAAAAAACCCTCGAAAGTGTGTCTTCACAAGTGACTGAGAACGTTGATGTTTTTGACTTTTTGCATTCATTATCAGTTGTTTCGCTTGTCAGTTTAACGACTTCTCTTTTACGAAGTCCTTTAAGTAATTTCCTGTAATTGTATTTAGATTTTTGTTTTCAAATTTCACCCTCATTTCACCCTCATTTGCCCAGTTTTCCCCCAACCCTCCATTCATTCACATCTCCCACCCCTTCTAACCGATAATACTCAAATGTATTCATTAATACTTCAACAAAATGTCTTCAGTCACCGATAGGTGTGACGGGACATTAAACAAAATTCCTCCTCCACAAAAGAAACCTCCAATGAATATAACAATTTTGAAACGCTTGATGACGATTCTCCCAAAATGCGTGGAGAAGGCCCACTGTACATGTACGGCACAGAATACAGAGCACTTTATCATCTGAACCAGGAGAAGTTCACCCTTAGCGTAAACACACACACACACACAATGAGAACCACAGTCGTGCAACCAGTTCGTTTGTGTTTGATTGGGTTTTCCTATGCATACACAAAAAGACCCGAAATGCCATGATGTCGACCCAGTGTAAACCATGCGTACAGTCAGTAATCACAATAGACGACAACAACATCAACAAATAACAGAAACAACAATAAAAGAAACTCTTAACTCACTCAGTACGGCCAGTCCTCTCTTCTCCTCTACACAGACCCCTCGGATGTCCAGTGGGTGTCTGAATGACCCATCCTTTAGCTTCCGTCGTCAGAATTGTGGTATTCTTTGTCAACATTCACGTCTTCAGTATAAGAGCCTTCCACTTGCAATATTTTGATGATGGTAATTGGGGTGAAACGCTGTTAACTTCGTCTCTTTCGCCGTTCGTATGGAGTGAGTTAAAAGGTAACTCCGAGTAAATCATAATACATCATCACAGCTATACACGTGCAATAGCTGGAGGATAGGCATAAACAGAATACTAAAAATAAGCATTGGCATATTATAGCAATACTACTACTGCTATGCAGTTCAACAGTACTTTGAGTTAAGATGTCATATTCCACGCACATAAACTCTAGCAAATATATGTGTATAAATATATACATATATATATATATATATATATAGAGAGAGAGAGAGAGAGAGAGAGAGAGAGAGAGAGAGAGAGAGAGAGAGATTTGCATTGCATTGTATCGTGTCGTATCGCATCAAATCAGTAACGAATCGTATCGTAGTATATTGTGCGTTGCGTCACTCTTTTGTCACAGCAGTTGTTTTGGTTGTTTTTGTTGTTGTTTTTTGGTTTTTTGTTTTTTTTTAAATTCGTGGCTGGTCTCCCAAGGGAGAGAACGTCGCTACAGCTACAGTGCAGCACCCCCCCCCCACCCCACCCCACCCTACCCCCTTTTGTGTGTGTGTGCCTGCAATTGCGCAAGTATATAATTATTTGCTTTCCCTATGCAAGCGGATTTTTTACACAGAGACAATACAACCCTTATGTTGCCGCGCGTTCCTTTTTTTTTCTTTCTTTTTTTTTTTCTCCTTTTTTTCGGGTTTTTTTTTTCTTCTTCTTTTTTTTATCTTTTTTTTAACGTGTGCTATTATGCATGCTTACACACGGGACCTTGGTTTATTG
>NC_134884.1:38728908-38733908 GCF_041734735.1 Babylonia areolata | reverse complement strand
GCCTCACTCACTCACTCACTCATTCCCTCGACCGCTGGGGTCGTTGGGGGGGGACATGAGGAAGATGTCATAGCTCGCCACGCCGTTCTGTTGGCAGCTGTCGTGAGGAGATCTGGCATCGTCATTTTGGTCCATTCCTTGACGTTGTCGGACCAGCTCTTTTTCTGCCGCCCCCGTCGGCGCCCTCCCTCTACAGTCCCTTGCAGGATGGTTTTGGAGAGGGTGTTATGTCTGCCTACCATTGATTAATTAAGCCACCACGAGGATCCTGCAGCCATTTTATTTGCCGTCGACCGTGGCTTGTCAAAAGGGGCGTGTAGTTAGTAGCGTGACAGAATCGGTTTGGGCCTTGGACTCCTGATTCAGTGCTCACCAGTGATCAGGGGTTCGAGACTCCGGTTTGCACTGCCTTTGGGAAAGGCAAATTGTTCTTATTCTCCTCACTCCAGCCAGGTGTTCAATGAAGTACCTGACTTCAGTTGGGGAAGGTTGAAATTAAAGTGGCGGAAGAAGAGGGTCAGCCCTTCCCTTCCTATGCCGAGCCCTAGACACAGTGGATATGATTTCACTGCCCCGATGGCCGTGAAAGGCTTTGAGACCTTTACCTTTAGCTTAACCCTTTGAGAATCCATCCTCTTGTCTTCATCTCTCTGGATGTTTGTTGTTTGTTTTTGTTTTGTTTTTTTTTCCTGTAGGCGTTCCAAATACCCTTTGATCCTTGATCAGTACTTCTTCCCCTCCACGTAGTACAGATGGTAAAAATATGATTTGGTACAGACGGTGGATATGATTATACTTGTGTGTGTGTGTGTGTGTGTGTGTGTGTGTGTGTGTGTGTGTGTGTGTCTGTCTGTCTGTCTGTGTCTGTGTTAGTTATTGTTGCTATGTTCATGCCTTTATGTAGTATTGTGTTCGCATGTTATGACTTTATGCAGTATTGTGTAGTGCATGCTATGACCTATATGTAGCATTGTGTAGTGTAAACCCTGTTTCAGGGAGGGGACTGGATGTAAAAAAACAAAACAAAACACGAAAAACAAAAACAAAAAACCCGCGCTAGTGCTTATCTGTTATCCTCCAAAATAAAGAATTTGTCTTGTCTTGTCTTGTCTCTCTCTCTCTCTCTCTGCCACTCCTTCCCCCTTCTCTCTCACTCATCGACGTATCTTGTTCCTCCTCACTCTCTTGTCTTTCTTCTCTCTTCAGTCCTCTCTCTCATTCGCAGAGATACTTCGTCACAACACTCGATACACATCATTTATGCTCAAACTCGAGAAAGCACGCTTCCACACGCACACACACATACACACACACGCATACGCGCATGCAGACGCACACGCGCACGCGGACGGATTCACCCCCACCCCCATCCCCCCCACACACACTAACACAACAATCCACTCCCCCCCCCCCCCCCACGCAGGGACACACACACGCCCCCCCCCACCTCCACACCCACCCCCCATCCACACACACACACAATCGTTCACGCATTCGTTCCCCTGAAACCCTCTCATCCCTATTTCATAAGTGAATGAATGAAAACAGCAACAACGGCAAAAGGGAGTGGTGGTAAGCTACACAATTATTTTTCTGTCGTGCCTGGCCTCGATCGTCTCTGTAACCAGACAGTCAGTGCTAAGATATCCGGAAACCAGAAGGGATACTTAGTAAGTAAGAGCCAGACGGTACCAGCCATCTTCCAGACATCAGGAGCTGCTAGCAGCGGAAAGAAAATAAAGGATGTGTGTGTGTGAGAGAGAGGTCTGGTGTATTGGGGGGATGGGGGGGGAGTGGGTGGTGGGGGTGACGGGGGGGAGTGTGTTTGTGTGTGTGTGTGTGTGTGTGTGTGTGTGTGTGTGTGTGTGAGGGAGGGAGGGGGAAGGCATGTGTTTATGTGTGTGTGTGTGTCTGGGTCTGTGTCTGTGTCTGTCTGTGTGTCGATATCGGGGGGGTGGGGGGGCGGAGGGGTGCGAGGTGTGCCGTGTGTGTGTGTGTCTGTGTGCCTGTCTGTGGCCGTCTGTGTCTGTGTTGTGTGTGGGTGTGTGTTTGTGCGCGCGCGTTTGATGTCGAGTACGTGTATGTGTACGTGCGGAAGTGTCTGGACAGCCTTGCGGGGAAACCCAGTCTGGACGGACGGTGAGAGAAAGCCCCATGAGCTCAATGGAAAGCCGCGGACTTGACGGGTGTTAAACGTAGACAGACAAACTGACTGTTAGTCCTCCGCTATCAACCCTACCCCCACCCCCCCACCCCACTCACACACCCCCCCCCCCCCCTCCCCCCCCCCCGACCCCCCCCCCCCCCCCGCTTCCCCTCCCTCCAGTCTGGTCCTTACAGAGCAAGCTGAGACAGAATTATTTAGTCATGGACAAATCACACGAGCAGGATGGTAGCATTGCAATGGTTTAAAGATGCTTTAAATTCCTGCCAATACATTGTCCGTGAGGGGTCCGTGTTGGAAACCACGGTCTCCCCCCCACCCCCCCAACACCACCCCCCCTCTCCCCCCCCCCCCCCCCCCCCCCCCCTCTTCTGAAGTTTGTCTGGAAAATCAAACTGCGCGTTTCGTTAATCGGATGAGACAATAAACGGAAGTCCCGTGTGTGAACAGCACGCACTGGGCGCACTAGAAGTTCAAAAAAAAAAGAAAAAAAAAAAAAGAAAGAAAAAAAAGCCAACGTAAGTGTAGTTGTCTGGCAAAATTACGTGGAAAAAGTTCACTCTGAAAGGTACACAAATAGTTCTATTATATGCATGCACTCAAGGCCTGACTAAGCGCGTTGGGTAATGCTGCTGGTCAGACCTATGCCTAGCAGATGTGGTGTGTAGCGTATATGGATTTGTTCGAACGCAGTGATGCCTCCTCCTCCTCCTCGTGAATCTGAAACCATGAAGTGTGGGCATCTCATCTCTGACCAGCAGCATAACCCAACGCGCTTAGTCAGGCCTTGAGTGCATGCTTACATATTTGTGTACCTATGAAAGTGGATTTCATTTTGCGTAATTTCGCCAGAGGACAACACTCTCGTTGCCATGGGTTCTTTTTCAGTGCGCCAAGTGCGTGCTGCACACGGGACCTCGGTTTATCGTCTCATCCGAAAGACTAGACGCTCAGTTTGATTTTCCAGTCAAACTTAGGAGAAAGGGCGAGAGCGGGATTCGAACCCACACCCTCACGGACTCTCTGTATTGGCAGCTGAGCGTCTTAACCATTCTGCCACCTTCCTCCTTCACAGAGAAAGGATAAGATCAAAGAGAGGCAAAAATCGAATGCTGAATAACGTGTCGCGGTCCTGGTGGTGTTGTCAGTGTCGAGTTAGAAAGATCTCCTGCCCCCATCACTTTCCTGAGATGGTTATCTCCATCGGCCGTACCACCTGAGGTGGCTGTTGACGTTAACTCACTCAGTACGGCCAGTCCTCTCTTCTCCTCTATACATACCCCTCGGATGTCCTGTGGGTGTCTGAATGACCCAACCTTTAGCTTCCGTCGTCAGAATTGTGGTATTCTTTGTCCACATTCACGTCTTCAGTATAAGAGCCTTCCGCTTGCAATATTTTGATGATGGTAATTGGGGTGAAACGCTGTTAACGTCGTCTGTTTCGCCGTTCGTATGGAGAGAGTTAAACCTGAATGCAACTGACCGAATCAAATGGGGTGAAGTCGAATATTTAACTACACGCAGTACTGTTAATAAGTATTATGAGTTGCAGTGGCATATGTTGCAATGAATTCGAGAGAAAATACGTAGCAACAGCTATGACAGACTTTGAATTACGTGGAATTAGAATCATTTTGAGATGTTGTTTTGGTGGTGGTTCATGTTTTCCTTCTACTTGTTGTTGTTGTTGTTGATGTTGTTGTCGGTGTTGTTGATGCTGGTGTTGCTTTCTTCTTCTTCTTCTTCTTCTTCTTCTTCTTCTTCTTCTTCTTCTTCTTCTTCTTCTATTTTCCCCGAACTTTGAAGAGCATTTGATGAAACCACGTGCATGTCCTCGTAGAACGGGAAGATTGTCGTTTGATAATGATAATGGATCAATGGGTTGTAAGGCCGCCTCTGCAAATATTCTGAAATATTTTTTTGGCCTGCTTTTGCACTGGACACATCCTGGATCAATATTGCTCTGTCTCTCTGTCTCTCTCTCTCTCTCTCTCTCTCTCTCTCTCTCTCTCTCTCTCTCTCTCTGTCTGTCTATCTATCTATCTTTCTCTGTCTCACCGTCTCTCCTTCTCTCTCCTTATCTGTCTATCTGTCTCTATTTATCTATATATCTATCTATCTGTCACTCACTCACTCACTCACACACTCACTCACTCACACACTCACTTACACACTCACTCACTCCCTCACTCACTCACCTATCCTTCTGTATCTCTGTCTGTTTCTCAGACTGTCTCTGTGTCTCTCTTAATCAATCAGTCAGTCATTGTATGTACCTATGTATGCATGTATGTATGAATGTATGCATTTATCTATTTGTCTGTCTATGTATCTGTCTTTCTATCTAGTCAGTATAAAGATCTATCTATCTATATATCTATCTAATCAATATATACATGTATCTATCTGTATAGTCAATATATACATCTCTCTATCTATCTGTCTATCTATCTATATATCTATCTAACAGACAGAAGGTGGACATTAGGGATTTATGTGTTTAACAGACAGAAGGTGGACATTTGGGATTTATGTGTTTAACAGACACAAGGTGGACATTGGGGATTTATGTGTTTAACAGACACAAGGTGGACATTAGGGATTTATGTGTTTAACAGACACAAGGTGGACATTAGGGATTTATGTGTTTAACAGACACAAGGTGGACATTTGGGAAAATTACAAACCACGTCTTCTGTGTTGCGTGCCCTCTTCTTTCATTCGTCAACCAAACACACAAAAACGAAAAACATCGCGAGTCACGTGTCCAGGAGAGGAGGAAATGGAAGGGAGGGGGATGGGGAAGTGGGCGGACAGGTGCAGAGGGGGATCGTGG
>NC_134884.1:38721408-38723908 GCF_041734735.1 Babylonia areolata | reverse complement strand
CTCTCTGTCTCTCTGTGCTGGTGTTTCTGTCTGTCTCTGTCTCCTCTTCATCTTTTCTTTCTTCTTCTCCTCCTCGTCATCTTACTTCTCCTTCTTCTTTTGACTCCTTTTTGTCTCCCTTTACCATCCTGACTCTGCAGCTGCACAAGTTACATAACAGCGCCGCTATTGACGTTTCTGTCACCACAGGAGACTTCAGCACACCTTTGAAGGAAGGCTGCTTTTCGCTTCACACAATCCCACACTAACCCCCCCCCCCCCCCCCCCACCCCCCCCCCGCACCCCCCCCCTCCCCTTTCCCCTACTTCTCCTAGACCCCTCTTGATCCATCCCTCCTCTCTCTTCTCCCAGCAACCCCTCTACTATCCACACAGGTTTTCTCCAGGGGCCAAGGATGACGTAATCATAAGTGATGTGAAGGAAAAAGAAAAACAGGGTCAGTCAGCTTTTTGGGGGAAAGTTGATTGGTGAGTCTGGTGCTTTTCTGTTCCATTGTCTTTTTGTGTTTGTCTGTTTGTTTGTTTCATCTACTATGTGCTCATGTGTGTCCATGTCTCTGTCTCTGTCTCTGTCTCTCTCTGTCTCTGTCTCTGTCTCTCTCTCTCATTTTCTCTCTTTGGCTTTCTGTGTTTTTGTTGTGTCCCTGTACCTCTGTCTCTTCTCTCTTTCTGTCTTGTTCTATTGCATTCTCTCTCTCTCTCTCTCTCTCTCTCTCTCTTTTCTCTGTCTGTCTGTCTGTCTGTCTGTCTGTCTGTCTCTCTCTCTCTCTCTCTCTCTCTTTCTGTGTCTCTCTGTCTCTTGTCTCTGTCTGTCTGTCTCTCTCTCTCTCTCTGTCTCTTGTCTCTGTCTGTCTGTCTGTCTGTCTGTCTGTCTCTCTCTCTCTCTCTCTCTGCCTCTTGTCCCTGTCTGTCTGTCTGTCTCTCTCTCTCTCTCTCTCTCTCTCTCTCACTCACTCTACCATTCTATCATAGTCTATCCAATATCTGTCCATTTCTCTTTGACTCTTTGTGCCAGTGTTTCTGTCTATCTCTGTCTCTTCTTCTTCATCATCATCTTCATCTTCTTCTTCTTCTTCTCCTCCTCCTCCTCCTCCATCTTCTTTCGACTCTTTTTTGTCTCCCTTTACCAGCAGACTCAACAGCTGCACAAGTTACACAACAGCACCGCTATTGACGTTTCTGTCACCACAGGAGACTTCAGCACACCTTTGAAGGAAGGAAAGCTGCCCCAACAACCCCCTCTCCCATCCCTATAGGTTTTCCCCAAGGGGCCAAGGATGACGTGATCGTAGCGGACGTGGTGATAAAAAAAGAAAAGGTCAGACAGCTAGCTTTGTCGTCTTGTGTTTTTATGTGCATATGTGTGTCCCTCTCTCTGTCTCTCTCTCTCTCTCTGTCTCTGTCCCTATGTGTGTGTGTGTGTGTGTGTGTGTGTGTGTGTGTGTGTGTGTGTGTGTGCGTGTGTGTGTGTGTGTGTGCCTCTTTCCCTCGCTAACTGTCTGTCTGTCTCTCTCTGTCTCTGCCGCTGTCTCTGTCTGTCCCTATCTATCTGTCTATCTATCTATCTATCTATCTATCTATCTATCTCACTCTCTCTGAGATGGTCATTTGGAAACGAGGAATTACAGATAGTCAACTTGTATAAATATCTTGGAATCTATCTTTGTACGCGGCTTACATTTTCTCATACACTCAAAGATCTTGCAGAAAGAGCTAGAAAAGGTATGTCAGCGATAATCAAGTTACTCTGGACTACAGGTGAACATTCACCCCAGGTGGGTTTTTTTTAAATGTTCGATTGTCAGATACAACCAATACTAACATACAGATCTGAAATATGGGGTTTGACTTCTGACCAAGAACACAGAAAAAAATTCATCTAACTGCCCTGAAACGATTTATGGGTGTAAGCCCAAAGTCATCCAGACATTTGATATATGGAGAAACAGGTAGATTTCCCCTTTTTTGTAAATGCTTATATCAGATGTATTAAATTTTGGTTACGACTAGTTTACATGGACGAAAATAGATATCCAAAGAAATCCTACAATATGTTATTATCACTGCAAAGACAAAACTACTTTACATGGGCGTGTCGTGTAAGAAATGTTTTATACAAGAACGGATTTGGCATTGTTTGGGAAGCTCAAGGGATGGTGAATGTAAGGCTGTTTCTTTCAAAATTCAAACAAAGAATCAAAGATTCTTTTGGGCAAGACTGGCATGCCTCACTTGAAAAGCATGATTTCTTTCAGGTATATTCCAGTTTCAATCAGTCAATATCTCTCAAAGTCTACTTTCATCACCTTAAGAATGTAAACTTAGGAAGGTGTCTTGCTAAGTTTAGAATTGGTATGTCCCCGATAAAACATCGTTATTTTCGATACAGACCCCATTTAGATAATGATGATTGCTATTGTCCTTTGTGTCGTAATGCCATTGAAAATGAAGTGCATTTTCTTTTTATGTGTCACAAATATCAGGATCTGAGAGAAGATTTA
>NC_134884.1:38703908-38711408 GCF_041734735.1 Babylonia areolata | reverse complement strand
CCCAATTTTTACAGGCATTTGGCTTTTCTGGTTTTCCAATTATTATTTCGTAGAAACATTTCGTTCCTCTTGGTGCCTTTATCATTGTAGTGTATGCTTTATTAAAGCTGATTCCATTGTGATCATTGTTTTCAAATGTTATGTTTTTTTCTCTTAAAAAACTTTTAACTGAATTAACACAACCAAAGAATTCTAACATTGGGACTCGATTTTCAATTTTATCTTGGATTTCTTGAATATTGAAAAAATGTCCATTCCCTTTCACAATGTCTCTCACATAATAAACATCTTTTCTGACCCAGTCTTCAAAATACAAGACTTTACCATCAATCTTAAATTTGTTATTGAAAAACAAAGGTTCCATCAGGATATCTTGCTCAACATGTATATCAGTTTTGTCATAAAATTCTGTGTAGCTACGAAACACATCTTTCCAAAAAGGGTTTATTATACGTCTTCCAACTGTAAGAACTACTGGGCCATATTCTTGTAACATTTCAACTTCTGGACATTCTTTTGATAATATAATTTTCCATTTTGGACGATACGACATATTGTAGCATTTTTTCAACCATGTGAGTTTTAAAGCTTTTATAAATGATAGAATATGTGGAATATTTATACCTCCGTTTTGTACACTGTGCACTGCCACTGATCTTTTAACTTTGTCCTTCTTTTTATCCCATACAAAATTAAAACACATTTTTTGCAATTCTTGAATACTGTTATCTGGTGGATTTGGAAGCATAATCCATAAGTAAATTAATTTTGACAAGATAATCGACTTAAGGACAGCTACTCTTCCTAGAGGTGTAATTGGTCTTTTTATCCACACGTTAAACAGTTTTTTTGTTTCATTGAACTTATCAGTTATATTTAAATCTATCATATTACTTAAATCATTAGTAAACCAGAGCCCAAGGATTTTAAACTGTGGTGGATTCCAATTCATTTTCAAATTTGATAAATAAACTGTATCACAATTACGCTTATTTCCCAGCCATACATTGCATGTTTTTTCGTGATTTAATTTGAGTCCTGAGACTGTTTCAAAATCTTCTAGTTCTTTGAACAGTTCTCCATATGATTTTTTGTCACCCTCTAAAAAATAAGACGTATCATCAGCAAACTGGCTAATCTTAAATTCTACCTCTGATATCTTAATACCTTTTATGTTTGTATTTTGACGAATTTTGCAAGCCATTATCTCTGCGCACAAAATAAACAAATATGGCGAGAGTGGGTCTCCCTGTCTACAGCCTCGTTCAATCTGTATACTTGTAGATACTTTACCATTAACTACTATTGAGGATTTCATATTGGTGTAGAACGCTTTTACCCATCTACGAATATCCTCACCAAAACCCAAATGTTTTAAAACTTTATGCATATATTTCCAACTAACTGAATCAAAAGCCTTTTCAAAGTCTATTGAAACTAATAGTCCTGGTAGATTTTTTTCCTTCAAGTAATAGATTATATCATAAATAAGCCTTAGATTATCTCCTATATATCTGCCAGATACAAAACCCGTTTGATCTTCATTAATAAGTTTATCCAAGACTGTTTTCATTCTATTTGCGATGCAGGTAGAGCCAATTTTATAAGTTACGTTTAACAGAGATATTGGACGCCAGTTTTTAAGATATTCTCTGGGTTTATCTCCTTTTGGTAGGCAAATTATGATACCTTCTCTCTGTGTAATGGACATCTCTTTTTTCTCAAACCCTTCATTTAAAGATCGTACAACAATACCACCTATCTGTTTCCAGAAAAATTTGAAGAAATCAACTGTCATTCCATCTGTTCCTGGGCTTTTACCATTTTTCATATTTTTTAGTGCTAGTGATGCCTCATTCAAAGTTAATTTACCTTCTATCGAGTTGGCTTCTGTCTCTGTTAGTTTAGGCGAATTATTAACGTACTTTTCTAACTTAATGTCTTTTACTTCCTGCTCCTCATACAATTTGTTGTAATACTCTTTCGTTTCTTGCAGCATATCTTCTATCTTATCTAAATTTCTACCATTCTTAGATACTAGTTTAAACATTTGTTTGCTAACATAATGTCTCTTTTCAAGGTTACAAAAATATTTTGATACCTTTTCTCCTTCCGCTGCCCATCTAGCTTTGCTTCTTAACAATATTCCTTGTATTTTAGTTTTTCTTAGTGTAATTAAACTATTCTTCTTCTCTTGTATTTGCTGTAAATCTTCCTCAGATTTACAACTTTTACTTTCTAAGCTTGTAATTTCTTCTTCAAGTTGCTTTTCTGTTTGTGTGTCCTTTTTCTTCTTTCTAGAACTATACTCTATTGATTTTTTCCTTATTTCCATTATCAAGGTATCTAAGAATAACTGATCCGATATGGTAAATTGTAAATGTTCTATGGGAATATTACATATTTCTGATCTATTATATACTAGTGCAGCATACTGTTCTTTTATGTTTTCAATTGTATTATTTATCATATCTACATATTCTTTATCTTTTAAAAGTGATGAGTTGAATTTCCAAAAATTCCTTGACCGAGTATCTTTTCTAAACTCAAACTTTATTGAAATAAAAGAATGATCACTCCTATATCCGAACAAAATGTCTACATCTTTTACATTAGCTAGTGAATTTTCGGATATTAAGAAAAAGTCTAATCTAGCTTGCTGCAGTGGATTTAATCTTCTCCATGTAAATCTATGTATTTCTGGGTTTATTTCCCGCCATATATCTACCAGTTCTAGATCACCTGTCAATTTAATAACTTCTGTTTGTGCCTTAGGATTGTTAACATGTTTGTAATTACTGTAATCTAATGGTGGATTCAAAACTAGATTCCAGTCCCCTCCAATTACTATTATTTCGGATTCCAGTTCTTTAATCTTATTACTTAATTCTACATAAAACTGAGGATTATCCCTATTCGGACCATAAATATTTACCAGTGCGATATTTCTTTCCATAGTTTGAATTGATATGATCAGATAGTTCCCATGAACATCCTTAATTATATTTTTTACTTTGAAATCAAAATTATTATTAAACAGAATTGCTACGCCTCTTGATTGTGATGTATATGATGCAAAAAAGCATTCATATCCCCATTCAGCTCTTATCTGTCTCTCTTGTTTACTTACAAAGTGGGTATCTTGCAGGAAATATATTGACGTATTTTTTTGTCTAAGAAACTGAAAGACATCACGTCTTTTTTGAAAGTCACCTAGGCCCTGAACATTAGCTGAAATTATTGAAAGACTAGACATTAATTATAGTCTAAAAATTTCATATCTACCCCTCTGTACATGATCTGATAAACCCTGTCTGTTTTTATCAAAATCGAACATAAAAATAAAAAAAGAAAAGAATGGTTCAAAGTCAAACATAAAAATAAACAAAGAACAGAATGGTTATTACACGTATATAATGTTCCACAGAAAATACACATACATATAAAACAAAAACAAAACAATACGGCACTAACACTGAGTACTGAAAGAAAAAAAAGAAAAACAATCAAAAAGGCTGATAATCTGGACTTTCGCTCTCGAGCAAAAAGTGCAATCCATAATTTTTTGAACAATATTCTTTTAAAGCATGGACAGGAGCTAACCACAAAAAAGGTACATATATAAATAAATAGATAAATAAATAAAATTTAAAAAATAAAAATAAAAGAGGTTTGCTTGTATGTATGTGTGTGGGGGATCGGGGTGGGTAGGGATGAGGAAGGGAGATGTGTGTGTGTGTAGGTGTGGGCGTGCAGGGAACCGAAACAGGTTCCATCAAACTGTCCTTTATCCATCCAGCTGGGCACAAACCATGTTCACTGTTCATCCTGACATGCCTCTGACCTTGACCTTCAGGCAAAACTCACGGGGGGTGGGGGGGGGGGGGGGGGGGTGGGGGGGGGGGCGAGGTGGGGGGGGGGAAACTTCATGTACAATTTAAAAAAAAAAAAAAAATTCCTTTTCCCCTTACCTTTTTTTTCATCATCTAAACACCTCAACCTGTCTTTGGAAAAAACAACAACAAAAAAAAACAACCATTGATTGATTGTTTTGTTGTTTTCTTCTCCTTCTTTCTACCTTATGGCGGTATGTCTATGTTTTCTTCTCCTTCTTTCTACCTTATGGCGGTATGTCTATGTTTTCTTCTCCTTCTTTCTACCTTATGCCGGTATGTCTATGTTTTCTTCTCCTTCTTTCTGCCTTATGGCGGTATGTCTATGCTTTCTTCTCCTTCTTTCTACCTTATGGCGGTATGTCTATGTTTTCTTCTCCTTCTTTCTACCTTATGGCGGTATGTCTATGTTTTCTTCTCCTTCTTTCTGCCTTATGGCGGTATGTCTATGTTTTCTTCTCCTTCTTTCTACCTTATGGCGGTATGTCTATGTTTTCTTCTCCTTCTTTCTACCTTATGCTGGTATGTCTATGTTTTCTTCTCCTTCTTTCTACCTTATGCCGGTATGTCTATGTTTTCTTCTCCTTCTTTCTACCTTATGCCGGTATGTCTATGTTTTCTTCTCCTTTCTACCTTATGGCGGTATGTCTATGTTTTCTTCTCCTTCTTTCTACCTTATGGCGGTATGTCTATGTTTTCTTCTCCTTCTTTCTACCTTATGGCGGTATGTCTATGTTTTCTTCTACGTTGTCTGCCTGTCTCTCTGTGAATGTGTCTCTGTCTCTCTTGTTCTGTCTGTCTGCGTCTTTCTCTTCTATCTCTCTGTATCTCTTTTTCTCTGTCTGCCTGTGTTTTTCACTATCTCAGTCTCTCTCTCTCTCTCTCTCTCTCTCTCTCTCTCTCTCTCTTGCCTTTTTTTTCTGCCCCATCATCTGCACCATTTCAGTGGCATTACTCCCACGCCGCTCATTTAGATTCCCCCATACACGGCCACACCCGGGTTCGTCCGTCACAGTTTCAGCGTCGGCTGTCCGCAGGGAGCTATCGATGTTAGGTCACCAGGGGGCCACACACCAGATGAGACCCTGCACTGCTGCTGAGTCACTTCGGTGGTGTTCAGTTGTGCCTGTTCTGATTCAACGTACTAAGGACACCACCTACTAAGCCCCCTACTAACGACAATAATGGCTTAGTCGCGGAGCCAGACTGAGTGAGCGTCCCTCCCAGAGTGGAGACCGCCACCACGTCCCCCAAAACAACAGCCCCCCATGAATCTGCCGACACTGAAGACATTGACTGGACTCACCCCAAGCACGGAAGTTGAGGGGTATCGAAGCTGAGGTCACCATGAGAGCAGGGCATGAAAGGCCACAGATTTTTGGGACTGTTTTGTTTATATTGATGATGATGAAGGACGAGGAGGATGACGACGATGTTGCAATGGAGGTCCATTTTGGTTTGGGACTGCGTGACAAGGCTGTACTCTACGCTTCCTGTCATAATGTTATCCCGGCGTTAACCAGGCCCGAGAGATACAGACACTTGCAGTGTTGGTCAGGTAATTAGAGCAACACACACAAAGACGCATACGTGAAGTGGATGACACTCGACTGTGTGGTCCCAGTCTCCCCATTTAGGTCCATTGCACACTCAACTCTGGGTAGGAGCCGGTCACGTGCCGAAAAACCCACCTCCGCTGGGATTCGAACCCGCGTCCTCCCAGCCGTCAGTCCGCGACGCTAACCACTTCGCCACGGCGGCTGGTCTCTCTCTGTTGCCTTGGTTTCTCTCTCTCTCTCTCTGTTTCTGTCTCTACCTACATCAGCATCTCGTGTCTTTCTGTCTGTCTGTCTCTCTCTCTCTCTTCCCTCCCTCTCTCTTCCCTTTCTTTCTCTCTCTATTTTTGCGTTCTCCCTGTCTTTCCACCTTTTTTTTCTCTCCCGCTCTCACTCTTCCCTCCCTTTCTCTCTCTCTCTTTACACACACACACACACACACACACACACACACACACACACACACACACACACACACACACACACACACACACACACACACACACACACGCACACACACACACACACACACATATATATATATATGACCCCCTCCTCCCGCCGCCGTCATCTTCCACTCCGAGGTAGGACTTTCTTTTTATAAGATGATGAGGTTGGAAGACGTGGAGAGGGTAGGTGGGATTATGTTTAAGTTGAAGCTATCGTCTGATGGCATGAGGTGGAAGACGTGGAGAGGGCGGGTGGGATTATGTTTAAGTTGAAGCTATCGTCTGATGGCATGAGGTGGAAGACGAAGAGAGGGTGGGTGGGATTATGTTTAAGTTGAAGCTATCGTCTGATGGCATGAGGTGGAAGACGAAGAGAGGGTGGGTGGGATTATGTTTAAGTTGAAGCTATCGTCTAATGGCATGAGGTGGAAGACGAAGAGAGGGTGGGTGGGATTATGTTTAAGTTGAAGCTATCGTCTGATGGCATGAGGTGGAAGACGAAGAGAGGGTGGGTGGGATTATGTTTAAGTTGAAGCTATCGTCTAATGGCATGAGGTGGAAGACGAAGAGAGGGTGGGTGGGATTATGTTTAAGTTGAAGCTATCGTCTAATGGCATGAGGTGGAAGACGTGGAGAGGGTGGGTGGGATTATGTTTAAGTTGAAGCTATCGTCTAATGGCATGAGGTGGAAGACGAAGAGAGGGTGGGTGGGATTATGTTTAAGTTGAAGCTATCGTCTAATGGCATGAGGTGGAAGACGTGGAGAGGGTGGGTGGGATTATGTTTAAGTTGAAGCTATCGTCTAATGGCATGAGGTGGAAGACGTGGAGAGGGTGGGTGGGATTATGTTTAAGTTGAAGCTATCGTCTAATGGCATGAGGTGGAAGACGTGGAGAGGGTAGGTGGGATTATGTTTAAGTTGAAGCTATCGTCTGATGGCATGAGGTGGAAGACGTGGAGAGGGTGGGTGGGATCATGTTTAAGTTGATGCTATCGTCTGATGGCATGAGGTGGAAGACGTGAAGAGGGTAGGCCGGATCATGTTTAAGTTGAAGCTATCGTCTGATGGCATGAGGTGGAAGATGGTAAGTGGGATCATGCTTAAGTTGAAGCTATCGTCTGATGGCATGAGGTGGAAGATGGTAAGTGGGATCATGCTTAAGTTGAAGCTATCGTCTGATGGCATGAGGTGGAAGATGGTAAGTGGGATCATGCTTAAGTTGAAGCTATCGTCTGGTGGCAGCTGGTTAGTGTTATCATTACAATGTCGTTGGTTGTGGTTTTGTTGCAGCTGCTGTAGTTGCGGTTGCAGTAGTAGAAGTAATAGTAGTAGTAGCAGTAGAAGTAGTAGTAGTAGTAAAATCAGAACAACAACAGCAGCAGCAGTAGTACTAGTAGTAGGAGTAGTAGTAGCAATGCTTGCAAACACTTTGCACGAACACACTCTGTGTGTGTGTGTGTGTGTGTGTGTGTGTGTGTGTGTGTGTGTGTGTGTCTTGTCTGTCTGTCTGTCTGTCTCTATCTCTCTGTCTGTCTGTCTGTCTCTGTTTCTCTGTCTCTGTCTCTGTCTCTCTCTCTCTCTCTCTCTCTCTCTCTCTCTCT
>NC_134884.1:38673908-38678908 GCF_041734735.1 Babylonia areolata | reverse complement strand
TGACGTTCTAAAATTTAACATTTGAACATACTTTTTTAAAGGGCGATAAATCAATTGCGGTATTCGCAGTGAGAACGCTGTTTAAATCATATTATTCTGGTGTATCTTGGGCATTCAAAAAATCTATAAGGGCAATAAAAAATTCTTTTTAATGGCTATCGCCGCAATCACACTGCAACATTTAGCCGTTTTCACTAGATCTAGATAGATGTACAAGTTTAGTTACACCCGCCGGGAATGTAGTACGACACGGTCGATTCAATTTCTCTTTTATGTTCATTTTAGTTTTATAGTTTTAAAGTTGATATGAAAATTTAGTATTTTGTTAAACTAATAACAATTAGAGCCAAGTACAAGTACTTCTAAACGTCGTAAGAAGTGAAAAGGACTTCATTTTGAGAAAAGTCAAGACTGGAAATTTTTTCGTTTCATCGTGATCAATTCAAGGGTATTAACTTGCATGGTTTACAATTTTTAACTGTGAATTCCGACTAATTCTATGGATATTTTTATGGCAGTTTGGGGCATAATCCAGTAAGTGATGAGGCGTTCACAAATCTTTCTCTGAATAAATATTTAACGGTCTCCTTCTCCAACTTTCCATCACATGTTATCGTGTATTGTCCATTGAATATAGGACTGAACGGGCAGGTCAACAACTTGAAACAAAATGGCGTCGTTTGCGTTCGCGAAGAAAATGAGTACGCGCTTTGAATGTGTATAAATATGTGTACGCAATTGATTTTTGCCCATGACCTTCAGGGCTCAGCCAATAGATCTGTAAAGTCCACTTGTCGTACTGAGTTTAGTATTTTCCGAAAAAGACCACTTGGGGGTGGCCAATGAAGAAGGCGTGTGAAAGCACCAAAAAAAAAAAAAAAAAGACCAACACATTCTGGTGCTCCATGACCTGCATGCAACTGAGGCCACAAAAAAAAAAAAAAAAAAAAAAAAAAAAGAGATGGCTTACACTTATTTGATTACCACATTTTACATTGTTAGAAAATTTTGCACGAAAGGAATTTAAACGAATTCTGAACATAAGACTTGTAACTTGTCTCGTTGGTTTCAAATTTAAAAAAATATTTGGGATTAGCCGGTAGCTGCATATTTTGTTTTGACACAATATTGGTAATAATGATTATTTAGATATATATGCAAGTGTGTGTGTGTGTGTGTGTGTGTGTGTGTGTTGGGGGGGGGGATCTCTCCCTCGTCTGTCTGTCTGTCCGTCTGTCTGTCTGTCTGTCTGTCTCTTTCTCTCTCTCTCTCTCCCTCTATCTATCTATCTATCTATCTATCTATCTATATCTCCCCACCCACCCCCCGTCTATCTACCTATCTGTCTATCTATCTATACATGTGTGTGTGTGTATATGTGTGTGTGTGTGTGTGTGTGTGTGCGCGCGCGCGCGCGCGTGTGTGTGTGTGTGTACAGATAGGGCGGGAAAGAGAGAGAGACAGGTACACAGACAAACAGAGACAGACAGACAGAGAGACAGACACAGAGAGACAGAGAAAACTAATGAACGGTATGATTTGTTAACACATTTCTAAAGTAAAGTTACACACTCAGTGTTCCCTGCCAGTCGCCCATACACAACGCAGCCACGCTCGAAAATGGACAAACCACACTCGGCCATACACACCACGCACACGTGAGCAGGATACAACTCAAATGAACAGTGGAGGGGGAAAATCACAAAAGAAAAACAAATATAGTATATAGCAGTAACACATACTGCCTGTGCTTTTTTTTTTTTTAATTCTTCTTTTTTTTCAAATTACGTATTTCCGGTAAAAAGACTCCAGCTTCTTTCTTCGTCGCCAAGTTGTAAACACTATGTTGTATTTATTTTTTTTCAAAAAGTTTCGCGTCTTTCATAGTTTTTTGGTAGTATTTCCCTCAAGGTCGGCTTCATTGGAAAGTGGAGCAGACGAATCAATGATGACTCTGTTTTTAAACTTCATTTTATTTCATCGTCTTCTTCTTCTTTTCTACTCTACAAAAGACAAAAAATAATCAGTTCAAAATAGCTACGGAATTGTCTGCATGTCTAGATGAGAAAAACATGTTTGGTTTGAACAGAATTTTACTTGAAAAATGTCACAATGTAGATACAACGATTTCCACAGGACCACACGAAAGTCATACACTGAAAATTATAAAGTCATGTCGGAATGCACATGATTTATCATATACACACTGAATGATTATGTGACTGGTATCTGTGCAGGCAGAAAGTTTCTCTCTCTCTCTCTCTCTCTCTCTCTCTCTCTCTCTCTCTCTCTCTCTTATAGCATGAATTATGACCAAGATTAATTAACACGTTTAACGTTTACCTTCATACGTACAATACAAATACCAATACAAATGAAAAATAAAGTTGGAATCTAAAAGCCTTGTGTCTTTGGAGCTGAACTAAACTGAGCTGAGCTGAACAGAACTGGACTGAACTGAACTGAACTGAACAGAACTGAACTGAACTGAACAGAACAGAACAGAGCTGAACTGAGCTGAGCTGAGCTGAACAGAACTGAACTGAACTGAACTGAACTGAACAGAACTGAACTGAACTGAACAGAACAGAACAGAGCAGAACAGAGCAGAACAGAGCAGAACTGAACTGAACAGAACAGAACTGAACTGAACTGAACAGAGCTGAACAGAGCAGAACAGAACAGAACAGAGCAGAGCAGAGCAGAACTGAACTAAACTGAACAGAACAGAACAGAGCTGAATAGAGCTGAACTGAACAGAACAGAACAGAACTGAACTGAGCTGAACTGAACAGAGCTGAAACGAACTGAACAGAACAGAACTGGTCTGAACAGAGCTGAACAGAACAGAACAGAACAGAACAGAACAGAACAGAACTGAACTGAACTGAACTGAACTGAACTGAACTGAACTGAACTGAACTGAACTGAACAGAACAGAACAGAACAGAACAGAACAGAACAGAACAGAACAGAACAGAACAGAACAGAACAGAACAGAACAGAACAGAACAGAACAGAACAGAACAGAACAAAGCTTTAAATGAATTCCCGTTGCATTGATTTTTTTTTTCTTTTTCCTGTACCATCACTTGTACTGCTTCTGTTCAGTTGAGTTCAGTTCATTTCAGTTCAGCTCTGTTCAGTTCAGTTCAGTTCAGTTCAGTTCAGTTCAGTTCAGCTCAGTTCAGTTCAGTTCAGCTCTGTTCAGTTCAATTCATTTCAGTTCAGCTCTGTTCTGTTCTGTTCAGTTGTGTTGTGTTGTGTTGTGTTCAGTTCAGTTCAGTTCAGTTCAGTTCAGTTGTGTTGTGTTCAGTTCAGTTCAGTTCAGTTGTGTTGTGTTGTGTTGTGTTCTGTTGTGTTGTGTTGTGTTCAGTTCAGTTCAGTTCAGTTGTGTTGTGTTGTGTTCAGTTCAGTTCAGTTCAGTTCAGTTGTGTTGTGTTCAGTTCAGTTCAGTTCAGTTCAGTTGTGTTCAGTTCAGTTCAGTTCAGTTGTGTTGTGTTGTGTTGTGTTCAGTTCAGTTCAGTTCAGTTGTGTTGTGTTGTGTTGTGTTGTGTTCAGTTCAGTTCAGCTCAGTTGTGTTGTGTTGTGTTGTGTTCAGTTCAGTTCAGTTCAGTTGTGTTGTGTTCAGTTCAGTTCAGTTCAGTTGTGTTGTGTTGTGTTGTGTTCAGTTCAGTTCAGTTCTGTTCTGTTGTGTTGTGTTGTGTTGTGTTCAGTTCAGTTCAGTTCAGTTCAGTTGTGTTGTGTTGTGTTGTGTTGTGTTGTGTTGTGTTCAGTTCAGTTCAGTTCAGTTCTGTTGTGTTGTGTTGTGTTGTGTTGTGTTGTGTTGTGTTGTGTTGTGTTGTGTTGTGTTCAGTTCAGTTCAGTTCTGTTGTGTTGTGTTGTGTTGTGTTGTGTTGTGTTGTGTTCAGTTCTGTTCTGTTCTGTTTCTCGAGGATGGAGGCGTCACCATACGCTACACCATAACTGCTACGCAGATACCTGACCAGCAGCGTAACCCAACGCGCTTTGTCAGGCCTTTAGGGGAAAATAATTGAATACTATAAAAACAACTAGATAAATAGAAGAAGAAGAAGAATGATCATTATCAGAAGAAGAAGAAGAAGAATGATCATTATCAGAAGAAGAAGAAGAAGAAGCTTTGTAATGTGAGGTATGCAATAACCTTTTCTTCTTTTTTCTTCTTTCGTTTTTTTCCGGTGGCTAGACCAGCAGATACATTCATGTTTGACATCTGAAATGGGTCATGTGGAGCGGAGCAGTGGCTTAATGGCAACACGCCCACCGTAGAAAGCTTATGTCAACGGATTCAAATCGCATATACGGACCAGAAGCCAGTTGCATTGTTTGGTTCTAACTTTTTGACAGTTACACGTGACTAAATGCCTACGTTGACCGAACTACACCATTGGTCAGTTCCATACTACACACAGTTACGACTATACTAGGCTCTTCCGTCCGAGCAATGCAACTGGCTCCAGGATTTTTGGCCATACAGCCCCAACAACCCACTAGACCTTGAGTAGTCATCTGGGTGCTAGTCTTTCGGGTGAGACGATAAACCGAGGACCTCCTGTGCTGGCATGCACGTAGCGCACGTAAAAGAACTCACGGCAACAAAAGCGTTGTCTCTGGCATATATATATATATATATATATATATATATATATATATATATGGGTAGCGCTACGCTCTGGTAACTCGCTCTCCCCACTGGGGGAAGCAGCCCGCATTTGACACCGTTGTGACCCCCAACCCCCAACCCCCCCCCCCCCCCCCCCCCCCCCTACCCCCGACCCCCCCCCCCCACCCCACCCCCGCACCCCCACCCCGCCGCCCCCTCCCCACCTCCCAAAAAAAGAAAAAAGAAAAAAAGTAGAACAGTAATACAATAAAAAGCTATGAAGCTCTATACAGAGATCATAATGATACATGAAGATTAAAAGAGTGTGTGTGTGTGTGTGTGTGTGTGCGTGCGTGCGTGTGTGTTTGTGTGTTAG
>NC_134884.1:38666408-38668908 GCF_041734735.1 Babylonia areolata | reverse complement strand
GATTTTAAGATTTTACCATCTGTGCCATCAAGACCTCGTGTGCCTGTTTGTTTCAGGTGTATGAGTTAATAATAAATGTCGTGTACGGACACTGGTGGAATGTTTAAGTCTGGTGTTATGTTTTTTGAATTACAAAAACCCTTTCAATGACTCGAGATAGTCAAATTGGGATCTTTCGTTTTTACTGTTAAATGAGAAACATTGGAATAAAAGAATGGTATTTTAAGTATGTGACATTTATACTGCTTGCATCAACTAACACGTTATTAGTTCTTTTTCTTGTGAAGGTGTTCATGGCCTTCCATATCGATTTTGAGTTACTGTTAGAACGGCTAGAAAACAGAATCCGGATATATTGATGAGCGAAGCATTGCAACCACTTTACTTCGTTGTTTCTTAAATTTTTCATGGCTTTTAGAATTTCGTCAGTTAACCAAGGAGGTTTAGGGGTATGTTTTGGTTTTGAATGGAGCATGCTTATCCTATACATTAATGAATGTTTTATGCCAAAATTCAAGAGCTTCGTCAGGGTCAGTGAACTGATAGATATTTGACAGGGATGACTGAACTAAGTCAGATAGGAAAGACTCTTTATCAAAATTAGTGAATCACCTATAAGTAATCAATTTATGTCCAGATTTAGGAATTGTCGTACCCTTTTACAGCCAGGCGACGCACACCGGTAAATGATCACTACAGCCACTGTAAAGAGCGCAGACTTCTATAATATTGTGTTTTATACTGACATAAATATGATCAATTAATGTTTTTGAAGATGGGGTAATTCGTGATGGAGTATCAATTAACTGATTTAGGCCAAAATTATCATATATTTGAATCTACCGATGATTGGGTTTTAGGAGGTCTACGTTAAAATCCTCAAGAAGAATGACTTCATTACCTGCACGTGTAACAGCCTCCATCATTTCAGTAAATTTATCAAACCAGTCAATATGTTTTGAAAGGTTTCTGTATACAAATCCAACGTACAAAGGTTTACTTTCTTATGTTTACTTCGATCCAAATTCATTCTACATGGTATTTTTCAAAGGAAACAATACGTTTGTAAGAGAGATACTGGCTGATGTAGAGAATTAAACCAGTTTGTTTGGGAAGTACAGGATCAAGGCGGACAACGTTATAACCAGGTATAGACACGTCTGCATCGGAAATAACATGTTAATCTTGATTCAGCACAACAAAATAAAATAAACTGATTGCCAGAATTATACAGAATAGAGAAAAGCTCATCTAATTTGTTTAGAACATGGTTGACATTTTAAAAGCCTACTTTGAGACCACCTCTAGACGGCTATGTATTGACAGTGGTCATTATTATAATCAGAAAATATGTAACTCACAATAACACACACAGCAGTTACTCGATCAATAACTATTTCAAAATGTGAATAAAGTGAAATCGGCAACCTGTAAAATAAACAAAACATACCGATCGTAACAATCTACAACAACAGTGAATATTCAAATGACAAAAAAAGTCACTTCAAAAGCTGTCACTTGATCCAAACGACTTAAATTGTCAAATGCAAGAAATATTTTCCAGAGCAATAATTTTTACCGCAGGGATTCCACGTAAGGAGCGTCGAGCCACAATCAATATAATATAACCTTCTCGGTGATTATGTTACCAATATTATAATGTCATTTCATGAGTACGGCAAGCCCGAAACACACACACACACACACACACACACACACGCACGCACGCACGCACGCACGCACGCACGCACGCACGCACGCACGCACGCACGCACGCACGCACGCACGCACGCACGCACGCACGCACGCACACACACACACACACTACATATACAGAATGGGAATGGTAATGCAATCAAAATTATATGTTAAATAAATAGACTCACTAATTGGAATCACCAGTGACGTTGTATGTCCTCCGCTTCTAAACAAGATGTTAACCATGATTATACTGTTGCATGTTTAACATCTGTGAAGTCATCATGTTTAATAAATAAATGTAACGATTCATATCAGCTCTTAGATTTGCATTGGGAAAAGACAAGAAACCAACTCCGATGATAATAGAATTATTTTTTACAAAAATTAAGGGCGACTTCCCACGATTTTTCACAAGGCGCCCCCCCATGATTTCTCGCAATTGAGAGAAAACGTGGGAGGGGAACGACCACGATTTCTCGCAATCCCACGATTTCTCTTAAAGTGAGAGAAATCGTGGGTATGCGAGAAATCGTGGGCTTACAGTGGTCCATCATGACCATTGTCTGGCCGCTGCTGTGGGAAAGTATTAGAACCCTGGGTTTGTGTCACACGTTCTGTGGCGTTGTGAGCATGAGGGGCTGCATGGGACCTCTGCTGCCAGCCCATAGCATCATCAGCAGAGTATTGGGGGTTAAATGAATATCGGGGATCGGAACTGTATGTGTTGGTGTCATGGGGGGTTACAATTAAAAACGTCAGTACGGTTTGTGTAAAGCACAGAACCAGTGTGTGCATTATG
>NC_134884.1:38643908-38648908 GCF_041734735.1 Babylonia areolata | reverse complement strand
AGAGTCAATGGTGCAGTTAGAAGGAATCGGAGAGTCAGTGGTGCAGTTAGAAGGAAGCAGAAAGTCAATCGTGCTGTTAGAAGGAACCAAGAGTGCCAATGGTGCAAACACTATAAGGAGACAAGAGAGCGAAAAGCACAGTCAGGAGAAGGGAAGAGTCATAGCCAATAGTGCAAATGATCATTAGAAGGAAACCAAGAGCCAATAGTGCAAGTATTCGGACAGGGAATAGAGAGCCAATGGTGCAATGGAGAGAAGAAAACAGAGAGCCAAATAGCACAATGGGGTCAACTGTGAAAAAGAAAGGAGCATATAAGCAAAGAGAGAGAGAGAGAGAGTTAGCTGCACAATGGAGAAAGAGTTCCTAGACAGAGACAGACAGGCTGACAAGCCTGAGGGCAAGCCTGACAGACAAAGAGAATAGATCAACACACACACACACACACACACACACACACAGATACAGAGAGAGAGAAAGACAGACAGACAGAGAGACAGACACACAGACACACACACACACACACACACACACACACACACACACACACACACACACAGAAAGAGAGAGGTTTAGCGAATATTGATCTGTCAGCATACCTCCTTGAAACTGAAACTGAAACGTTCAGTGGTAAAGGTATGCGTGTGTATTTGTTATGTTTTCTTAACCCCAGTGTCTCTATAGATTGTGTTAGAATTGGTTCAGTTTTTAGTATGGCATGATTTCCAAGCTGAATAAGTATGGAGCTGTTGTGCACTGTTTTCCGACTTCGTGAATTCTTGGCTTGAATTTCGTAACGCCCTTCTCACCTACCTTCAAATGTCAGAGGAAGCGGCGTTCACAGTTATTCTTTGCGATGAATATTACACCTAAATCCTTATACACATTCTTATTTTTCAGTGCTTTCTTTCCACATCTTTATATGTCCCTGGCATCAGTGTTTCTCGTAACCATGACGAAAAGCAGCAATATTATATTTTATCTGAATTCTCCCCCAGTCTCTCTCTCCCCTCTCTCTCTCTCTCTCTCTTTCTCTCCTTCCCTCTCTCTTATCTCTACAGTATCAGTATCAATAGATCAAGGAGGCGTTACTGCCTTCGGTCAAATCCATATACGCTACACCACATCTGCCAAGCAGATGCCTGTCCAGCAGCGTAACCCAACGCGCTTAGTCAGGCCTTGAAAAAAAAAGAATAAATAAAAAATAAAAATGAATAAATAACAAAAACATAAATGCATAATAATAATAATAATAATAATAATAATATTTATAAGGCGCAAAATCTTTAAGTCTACTCTAAGCATACACAAAAAAAACACACACAAAACACCAACAACAACAACAACAACAAAAAAGAGAGAGAAAAAAACAACAACAACAACAACAACAAAAAGAGAGAAAAAAAAATACCAAAAACAACAACAACAACAACAAAAAAAGAGAAAAAAGAACAATAATGGTGATAAATAAGCAATAACCGTATCTCTACAGTGTTCAAACGAGTCTCATTTCTTCAGTGTTCAAACGAGTCACTGTTGCACATACGTAAAAACCAGAGAAAGATGGACAAAGACAAGTACAGACTGACAGACAGACAGAGACGTTCAGAGAGGCACAGACCTTCACCTCCAGGGTGTGGAGGAGACAAAAGAGACTCATAAATCTACATGACAAACACAGACAGAAAAAAAAAGACGTCAACCAACACACAGAAAAACAGCAACAACAACAAGACAACAGAGAAGAAGAACAGACAGACCACTCAGACAGTCCAAGTGGGGTTGTCCTCTGAAGTGTTAAAAAAAAACACACATCACGTGCTAAAGCAGACACAAGGAACACATTCTTGAGTAATTCTTCATTGCTTAGTTTCCACATGTCCATCTGTCCCTGCCTTCAGTGTTACTCGTGAACATGACGTAAAGCAACAATATTATATGTTTAATCTAAATTCTCTCCTAGTTGATGGCTTCTTCTTCTTCTTCTTCTCTCTCTCTCTCTCTCTCTCTCTCTCTCTCTCTCTCTCTCTCTCTCTCTCTCTCTCATTTCTTCAGTGTTCAAACGAGTCCCATCTCTACAGTGTTCAAACAAGTCACTCTTGCACATACGTAAAAACCAGAGAAAGATGGTCAAAGACAAGCACAGACTGACAGACAAACAGTCAGAGAGACAGAGGACCTTCACCTTCAGGGTGTGGAGACAAAAGAGACTCATAAATCTACATGACAAACACAGACAGAAAAAGTCGTGTTCCAACACACAGAAAAACAGCAACAACAAAGCAGAAAAGACAGACCACTCAGACAGTCCAAGTGGGGTTGTCCTCTGAAGTGTTAAGAAAAAAACATACATCACGTGCTAAAGCAGACACAAGGAACACATTCTTCATTTTCATTGCTTTGTTTCCACATGTTTGTTTTTTTTTTGTTTTTTTTTTTTGCTGCCCCATCATCTGCACCATTTCAGTGGCATTACTCCCACGCCGCTCATTTAGATTCCCCCATACACGGCCACACCCGGGTTCGTCCGTCGCAGTTCCAGCGTCGGCAGTCCACAGGGAACCATCGATGTTAGGTCGCCCGGAGGCCACACACCAGAGGAGACCCTGCACTGCTGCTGAGTCACTTCGGTGGTGTTCAGTGGTGCCTGTTCTGATTTAACGTACTTAGGACACCACCTACTAAGCCCCCTACTAACGACAATAATGGCTTAGTCGCGGAGCCAGACTGAGTGAGCGTCTCTCCCAGAGTGGAGACCGCCACCACGTCCCTCAAACAACAGCCCCCCCATGATCCTGCCGACACTGACGACATTGACAGGACTCACCCCAAGCACGGAAGTGGAGGGGCATCGAAACTGAGGTCACCATGAGAGCAGGGCATGAAATGCCACAGACTTTGAGACTATTTTGTTTATATTGATGACGATGAAGGAGAAGGAGGATGACGATGATGATGACGATGTTGCTATGGAGGTCCATTTTGGTTTGGGACTGCGTGACAAGGCTGTACTCTACGCTTCCTGTCATAATGATATCCCGGCGTTAACCAGGCCCGAGAGATACAGACACTTGCAGTGTTGGTCAGGTAATTAGAGCAACACACCCAAAGACGCATCCTTGAAGTGGATGACACTCGACTGTGTGGTCCCAGTCTCCCCATTTAAGCCCACAGCACACTCAACTCTGGGTAGGAGCCGGCCACGGGCCGAAAAAACCCACCTCCGCTGGGATTCGAACCCGCGTCCTCCCAGCCGTCAGTCCGCGACGCTAACCACTTCGCCACGGCGGCTGGTATTTGTTTCCACATGTTCATTTGTCCATGGCTTCTGTGTTACTCCTGACCATGACATAAAGCAACAATATTATATGTTTTATCTAAATTCTCTCTCAGCTGCTGGCTCCCACCCCCCACCCCCCCAACACACACACACCCTCTCTCTCTCTCTCTCTCTCTCTCTCTCTCTGTCTCTCTCTCTGTCTCTCTCTCTCTCTCTCTCTCTCACACACACACACACACACACACACCACACACACACACACACACACACACACACACACACACACACACACACACACACACACACACACACGTTTCTACGTTGTTCAAACGAGTCCCATCTCTACAGTGTTCAAACAAGTCACTCTTGCACATACGTAAAAACCAGAGAAAGATGGTCAAAGACAAGTACAGACAGACAGTCAGAGAGACAGAGACCTTCACCTTCATGGGTGTGGAGACAAAAGAGACTCATAAATCTACATGACAAACACAGACAGAAAAAAAAACACGTCTGCCAGCAACACACAGAAAAACAGCAACAACAAAGCAGAAAAGACAGACCACTCAGACAGTCCAAGTGGGGTTGTCCTCTGAAGTGTTAAAAAAAAAACAACATACATCACGTGCTAAAGCAGACACAAGGAACGCGAGGACGAACGTGACACACACACGGACCCAGACATGAGTGAGGCAAGCCCTCACGGCTTTCATGGGAGGTGGCGGCAGGCAGAATAGAAGAGGAAGACAAGGACATTCTGGGAAAGTAAAGTGAAGGAACACAGGGTCTGGACTTGAGTCGTTATCACAGCTCTGTGCACCAGCCCTGGTGCTTTCTTGACACGTCGTGCACATCACGCACACGTGTTTGCCATGCTGTACTCTCTTAGTCACCCCTGTGTGTGTCTCTCTCTGCATCTGACTCTCTGTCTCCGTGTCTGTCCTACTTCATCTCTCTGTCTCTCTCTCTCTCTCTCTCTCTCTCTCTCTCTCTCTCTCTCTCACTCTCTCTCTCTTATAAGTATGTCACATCTCTCTCTCTCTCTCTCTCTCTCTCCCTCTTCTCTCTCTCTCTCTCTCTCTCTCTCTCTCTCTCTCTCTCTGTCTTCCTCTTCTCTTCTCTACAGTGTTCAAACGAGTCACTCTTGCACATATGTAAAAACAAAAAAAACAGAAAAAGAGAGACAAAGACAGATAGAGTAAGAAAGACAGACAGAGATGGTCAGAGAGACAGAGATCTCCATTTTCTGGGGTGTGGAGACAAAAGAGACTCATAAATCTACATGACAAACACAGACAGAAAAAAAAAACGTCTGCCAGCAACACACAGAAAAACAGCAACAACAAAGCAGAAAAGACAGACCACTCAGACAGTCCAAGTGGGGTTGTCCTCTGAAGTGTTAAGAAAAAAAAACCATACATCACGTGCTAAAGCAGACACAAGGAACGCGAGGGCGACGTGACACACACACGGACCCAGACATGAGTGAGGCAAGCCCTCACGGCTTTCATGGGAGGTGGCGGCAGGCAGAATAGAAGAGGAAGACAAGGACATTCTGGGAAAGTAAAGTGAAGGAACACAGGGTCTGGACTTGAGTCGTTATCACAGCTCTGTGCACCAGCCCTGGTGCTTTCTTGACACGTACGTGCACATCACGCACACGTGTTTGCCATGCTGTACTCTCTTAGTCACCCCTGTGTGTCTCTCTCTGTATCTGACTCT
>NC_134884.1:38618908-38638908 GCF_041734735.1 Babylonia areolata | reverse complement strand
GTTACCGCACTCTGCCAACTGTGTGCATTGCATGCGTTCGCAACACACACACACACACACACACACACACACACACATGTGTTTGAAATAGTTCAGAGTTTTAATTTGGAGCCCAGTTGGCTCTTTGTTGTAATTCTACTGGTTGACTAGTTTGTTTTATTTCGTTTATATAAGTATATATATATATTTTTTTTTTTTATGCTAATTGAGGAGAGAGGAACAGGGAAAGTAGTGATGATTTAAGGCATGGGTGGGGTGGGGGAGAAGACAGATCTTCGTCTAAAATCACAAATGTGGATAGACGTTGAGCAAAAGAACGAACAGTAGAAAGCACTCAGAGTAGTAGTAGTAGTAGTAGTAGTAGTAGTAGTAGTAGTGGTGGTGGTGGTGGTGGTAGCAGGTGGAGGAGGAATATTTGGAGTATACAAAACACACAAAAACGTGTCATATTTCTTACGTGATTTTTCACATTACGTCATTCATCCTTTTAAAAGGTCGAGAGACGGAATATTTGGATATCAATTTCTTTTATTGTGTCATTGCGGATGTGTTTATGTGTGTGTTGTGTGTGTGTGTGTGTGTGTGCCTCACTCTGTGCGCGCGTACGTGTGTACGTGCGTGTGTATGTGTGGGTGTGTGTTTGTTTGTGCGTTGTTGTTGTTTGTTCAAATGGTTTCAAAAGTATCTTAAAATCTACTGTCAACTATCGGTATACTTACTTAAGCTACAGGCGGAGGAAGACCGCGCAAGCTTTATGCCCAGTCCTCTCAGTACTGGAAGGTTGATTTGTTGTTCTTTTTTTTTTATGATAGTTCAATAATGTTACCGTGCTTCTTCACAGCCCTGAACATCTTGTTATTTCCTATCTAATAATATACACAAAAGCGTCCATGCCTCCAACGTTACTGCACTCTGCCAACTGTGTGCATTGCATGCGTTCGCAACACACACACACACACACACACACACGTTCATCTCTCTCTCTCTCTCTCTCTCTCTCTATATATATATATATATATATATATATATACGTTTATACGCGTACGTGTGTGTGTGTGTGTGTGTGTGTGTGTGTGTGTGTGTGCAAACACCCGCGCGCGCATTAACATACTCACAGTCTCTCTATCTCTCTCCCTCTTTCTCTCTGTTCGGTCCCCCCCCCCCTCCCTCTCCCCCTTCCCCCCATTCCCCCTCTCTATCTCTCACTGCCCGTCTGACTCTCTGTCTCCATGTCCGTCCCACTCTATCTGTGTGTGTGTGTGTGTGTGTGTGTGTGTGTGTGTCTGTCTGTCTGTCTGTCTGTCTCTCCCAACTCTCTCTCTCCCACTCATTTCTCTCTCTCTCTCTTTTCTCTTTATTTCGCCTCTAACCCTCACCCCCCCCCCCTCTCTCTCTTTCTCTCTCTCTCTCTCTTTCTCACTGTCCTTCTGACTCTCTGTCTCCATGTCTGTCCCACTCCATCTGTGTGTGTGTGTGTGTGTGTGTGTGTGTGTGTGTGTGTGTGTCTGTCTGTCTGTCTGTCTGTCTGTCACTCTCTGTCTGTCTCTTTCTATTTCCCTCTCTCTCTCTCTGTTTGTCTCTATCTGTTTCTCTCTCTGTGTGTGTCTCTCTCTCTGTGTTTGTCTATCTGTTTCTCTCTCACTGTTTCTCTCTCTCTCTGTCTCTCTCTCTCTGTCTGTCTCTCTGTCTCTCTCTATTTCTTTCTGTACATCTGGCACCAGGGAATGGGAGGTGACAGAGGCCGGGTGACGTGTGTTCTCCAAAGACATCTTGTGATTCCATTATCTTCTCTGACCTCTCCCTTCCGGGAATTCTCATTTTTTCTTTCTCCCCCCCCCCCCCCCCCCCCCCCCACGCTCCCCCGCCCCACCCCCCACTCCTCCCCCCCTGCCACACCATTTTTTTTATTATCTTTTTTTTCTTTCTGTGTGTGTGTGTGTGTGTGTGTGTGTGTGTGTGTGTGTGTGTGTGTGTTTTGGCCTCAGTTGCGTGCAGTCCGCAGGGTACCCTTTTTTCTTCTTCTTCTTCTTCTTCTTTTTTTTCAAAACTTGACACGCTTTCTTCATTAGGTTCACAGAAATGTGTCTTCTCTGTTTGTTTGTTTTTTTCTTTTCTTTCCATTTTTTTCTTCTTTGTTTTCATTCCTCTCTCTCTCTCTCTCTCTCTCTCTCTCTCTCTCTCTCTCTCTCTCTCTCTGTCTCTCTCTGTCTTGCAATTCACTCATCCAACACGATGTTATATGGTGAAACAGGCAGATACCCTTTGTAAATAAAAACATTTGTGAAATGTATTCAATATTGGTTTAAATTATTGAAGCTTTCACAATCACGTTTATGTAGACAGGCTTACGATATGATGCTGTTACAATTAGAATTAGATAAAGAAAACTGGGCTTTTAGTGTTAAAAAGGCTTTTGTGTGAACACGGTTTTGGAATTGTGTGGATGTGTCAGGATGTAGGAAAAGAACAGCAATTTACAGCAGAATTTAAAGACCGGCTAATCTGTTCTTTTAAACAGAACTGGCACTCATATATGGAAAGTAATGACAAATATAGCTGGTTTTTCACATTTAAAAGCATATTTCAGATGGTTAAATATCTCACAGTCATAACAAATAAATGGCACAGACTAAATTTGGCAAACTTTCGCCTGAGAACATGTAGCTTCAAAGCAAATAAAAGATGGTTTCAACCAGACGCATCCACAGAATCGCCATGCCCTTTGTGTGCATTCAGAGTTGATGATGAAATACATTTCCTGTTTTAGTCTAAGTCATATGATGAACTGAGAAAAAAAAAAAGTGCATTCTTTGAATTAGATATTGCTAAAATACATGATCTCGTTGCTGCTTTGTCGTCTGATAATGAATTTATAATACAGTCGATAGCGAAATTTATTGCAGAAGCACACACATTAAGACATAACCTTATTAACGATAACAATATCGGAAATGACGAGGAAAATAATCATGTGTAGTATCTATTTTTGTGTGTGTTCTGATGATAAGTAAATACCGATAAATTACATAACAGCACTACAGAATTCGTAGCTGAGTTTGGTTATTTTATTCCTTTTTCCTTTTTATTTTATTTTCTAAGTGTTTATTTCATTTGTTTAATTTTGAGGAACTTTGAAAAAGAGTGTGTGAGGGTATGTGGAGGTACTATTGGAACGAGCAGAATGTGTTCTACTATACTTGTGTTAAACAAAATAACCCGTTCCCCCCCTCCCCTCCCACCCCTCTTGTCAATACAATGGGACTCCACAAGTGCGAACACCAAGAAGCCATTACAGAATCTTCATAAACGGGGTCTCAAGTTGGTACTCCTTAAAAAGACTTCCCTCTTACACTCAGACTATAAACAATGGAATATTATCCGACTTTTCCGTAGATTAGAATGCAATAAAGGAATGATGATGCAAAAGATTATGATTGGTAATGCACCACCAATATTAATAGTTGTTCAAATCCAGTCTGGTCTACTCAGGCGCCACCCTATAGAACTCACTCCCAGAAACAGTTAAACAACACCATTGCCCAACCACCTTCAAAAAGCATTGCCTGTCCTACCGTATGCCATAATGTGTAATCTAAATCGTTCATTTTAATGATACTGTTTGTCAAGTGTGTATGGTTGACTGAGAACCTCCCTCACCCTCCATCCCTGGTCTGTGGTGCGGTGTGTGTTTGTTTCTTTCATCTTGTTCATTTTTTCCTATGCATTTTACTAACACCATGTTTGTGCATGTCAAATGGGTATGTGAAGAAGTGGATGGCTGTAAATAAGCTTAAGATGAATGATAAAAAGACTGAAGTCATGCCAGTTGGAACTGGTCACACAAACTCAAAATGGTCTCAAACTATACTTCATTTTCTCTCAATGGCACCCGAATTGAGTTTTCTCAAACTGTCTGCAATCTAGGCGTGCATATTGACTGTTCTCTCACCATGGAAACCCACATAAACAAGCTGTGCAAATCCATTCGTCCTTTTCTGAGTGTAGAGGCTGCAAAGAAACTCATGTCTGCCTTTGTGTTGTCCAGAATAGACTACTGTGACTCACTGTTTGCTGGTCTTCCTGACTGCTTGCTTGAGAGGCTTCAAAAAGCCCAGAATCATGCGGCACGCATCGTTCTCCGCAAGCGTAAATTTGACCATGCCAAACCACTTCTCAGGCAACTTCTCTGGCTGCCAGTGCGTGCACGTGTGGAGTATAAATTAGCAACACTCTGTTACCGTTCCCTTCATGGTCAGTCCCCTGCATTCATTTCTAATCTCTTGACCCTGTATGTGCCATCCAGATCATTGCGGTCTTCAAATGCTGGTCACCTCGCCATTCCCCGATTCCATCTAGAGAAATATGGCAGACGTTCTTTTTCATTTGTTGGTCCTTCAACTTATAACGCACTCTCCCAGACATTTAGAAAGGCTCCCACATTGTCAGCCTTCAAGGCTGGGCTAAAGACCCACATTTACAAACTCCATCTGACTAGAATAAGTTAACACCAGGTGTAACCTACGCCATAGGTTTTAAGTGCTGAAACCTTGAGCAAGACAACTCACCACTGTAATCAAATTGCAGCCCAGATAGTCGGGGCGGCAGTTCAATGCCTCTTCTGTTGTTCTGATGGTCATAGTCGGAAACGACTAACTATCATACATACATACATACATGCATGCATACATCCATACATACATACACACACCAGTACACACACACACACACACACACACACACACACACACATACACACACACACACACACACACACACACACACACACACACACACACACACACACACACAAACACACACACATACACACATACATACATACATACATACATACATACACGCGCGCGTGCGCACGTACACATTCATATTCTTACACTGCTGGAAAGCTGAGCCCTGTGCCCTCTGTGTGTGTGTGGGAGTGAACATTCAGGAGCTTGTTTACTGCCCCCGGTGGGTGGATACATTGGAGATGGCGCCAGACAGATCAAGTGACGGCCTACTTTACAGAGGCTGAATTGGCGGAGTGGAAGGGAGTGATGATCGGAAGGAGATGGCGTGGGGGGGCGGGGGGGGGTGGAATTGAGCAAGGGGGAGTAGGTGTGTGTATATGTGTGGGGGGCAGGGAGGGCGGGAGTGGGGGGGTACGGGGAGAGGACGAGGTGGGGGGAGGGGGTCGTGGAGGTGGGGGCGAGCTGATACTGTCTGGCTTCGCGATTAATTATGAGCAATTGTTGTTGTACGTCTGGCGCGCATTAGCTCATTAGGCGCCGTCTTGTTAATAATGCTGAATAACAGAAAGCAGACTTTTTTTTCTTTTTTTCTTTTTTTAATCCGAACAACCCCCATGACGACAATGTGCAGTGATTCAGCGACTGGGGGGTTGGGGGGTGGGTGTGTAATGGGGTAAGAGGGGCTGGGGATGGGGGTTAGAGGGAGGGGGGTGTCTGTTCTAGTGCTTGTACGTGGGCTCCATTAATGAAAGGGACTAATGATGACACGGTGTTTCATATTAGGTAGTGTTTCATACAAGACGCACTTCGTGTGGAAATCCTGTTTTATTTGAAACTGGCCAATCTTGCGTGTTTCGTAACAAAGCTGTTTTTGCTGGTGAAATCTGCATGGTTCATTCACTATTCTAGTTTGAGGAATGCTTTCAGATATATGTTGTACGTAGACTACTGTTTAGGTTGTACTGTGTGTATGTGTGTGTGTGCGTGTGTGTGCGTGCGTGCGTGCGTGCGTGTACATGTGTGTGTGTGTGTGTGTATGAATACGATTTCCATCTCTAAAATAAAGGCTTTCTAATTTCTGGATTCTTTAAATTACTCAGATTTCTTCTTCTTTTCTTCTCCGTTCGATGGCTACAACTCCATCGTTCACTCGTTTGTATATGAGTGGGCTTTTGGTGTGTATGACAGTTTTTACTCCGCCATGTAGGCAGCCATACTCCGTTACTCAGATTAAATTACTCTGATTTAATTTGTAGATTATGCGCAGAGCCAAATGGACTTTGAAAGATATGTCACAGGCTATAATATAGCCTATCAATTATCATAATATCATCTGCAGTAAGAAGTGGTAATGTGGGTCTCCGGGTTGTCTCAAGATCGTACGGTTTTCCATCTGCTTCGTTTAGACGTCACGTTCTTGATCTGAACAGGTACTCACCTCATGGAGCCATTTCCTTGGGTAGATGCTCCGTTCTTACATCTGAGTTGGAAAAAGAAGGAACTGCTAGATAACAGTTTAGAATGCCCCTAAAAACTGTGCAAAATCTGGCATATGAAATAGGTGAAAGAAAGGGCTTGCGTCATTTTTCTTCAATGCCTTGAAAACGTCAGCTGGAGGAAACTTTCATATATATATATATATATATATGTGTGTGTGTGTGTGTGTGTGTGTGTGTAAGGCACACTCAGCCATTCGAATTTTCCTCTGCGAAACATACAGTGATATTCGATTCGCCGTCGTAAGAAAAAGGGTGGGCAGCTCCGTGCGTGTGTGTGTGTGTGTGTGTGACGTCATTTGTCGTTGACGAATACTTTCCAAGCGTGACGTAAATAATAAGTCCTAAGAAGCGGAAGAACGAGATTCTCCCATTGCCTGACATCGGCATTGTTAGTTTTCTGGCCACTCTGCATGAACCTGGGCCTGCTGTCCACATAGTTTGTACCATCTTCTGTCAGCCGGTCATTGAAACACGAAAACATTCCGTGTTTGATTATTCGTCAGCCCGTAAGCCAGTACTATCAAGCACGAAGTCGCCAAAAAACAAAAAAAAAAAGAACAAAGCAAATCAAGATCGCGAAAATCTTTTGTGGAGAATCAAAAACAGAGCTGTCCCATCTTATTCCATTTGTTGAGGTTGAGCGGAAACACAAGATGAAAAGAACTGCAGAGTATTGAACGATAATTGCAACGAAATAAGTTTAGTATTCTACGGAAAGATGTGCGTGTGTTCATCATTCCAATACGCATAAAGTAATGTTGTGCTGGTAAATAATAATCTACACAGCATCGGTCTTCATACAGCGATTGTGCAGAGCTTCTCTAGAGTTACTCAAGACTGGATTAATTGTTGAGCTACTTTATAAAGTCGGGGCCAGAAGAGAGAGAGAGAGAGAGAAAAAAAACTGATTGTTGAACACATTCAGAATCACCAACATTCCTTCTGCAAACGACTATCAGGATATTTCGTCCAGTTTCGTACAACATTACAAAACAAGACAGATGATAGGCCAACATCAAGAGATATCTACTTTCATGCACAACTTTCTTCATCTTGAAAACACCAGCTGTCGACTGCTTGACACTTTGAATGCGGTGAAACATTTCGTGTGAGCAATAAAACTTTCAAGGGCCTTGTTACCTTCTGAATAGATTCAGCAGCAATGGCAACTACACGCGTATGCATCAACATTCATTTTTGCTTTCAATGTAAATTCTCTATTGTTTTATCACTCCCTGCCTGAAACTTGTTCTTTCTTATTCTTTCCCTCCAACAACGCCTACGTGCCTTCCAAATCCTCCTGTCTCCAGCTTCCGGAGCACCACTAATGGCGGACGACCACGCAGGTTGCTCGTCGTGGGACGAGGAAGAACGAGAGCTCAACATCAGCAACAGCAGCCTCTTGCCGCCCTCACCTTCCATCTTATCTCAGCTTCCTGACTATCCGCACGCCAACCCTTCAGCAGTAGCAGTAGCAGCAGCAGCAGCAGCAACAGCAGCAGCAGCGCGAGAAGAGGAACGTGCCGTGCCTATATGGAGCGAGGTGTCCCGTGAGGGGGTGACAGTGCCCTGGCAGCTGATGCCAGACGTGGTGCTGGTGCACGTGCTGTCCTACCTCAGCGACGTGGACCGCTGCAATGCCTCCCTGGCCTGCACGACGTGGCGGCGGGCCTTCAGGCACCCCTCCCTCTGGCGCCGCCGCTACTTCGTCTTCAGGGCCTTCGACGCCTTTGAGAAGCTGGACAGCTACCTGAAGTTCCTGAGCCAGCTGGGCTGGCACATGCAGAGCATGGACGTGGAGCTGTGCCGGCCCAACATCAACACGGCCAGCATCATCGCCAGGACCTTCGAGCAGTTTGTCATCGCCGTCAACAAGACCTGGGGGATCCGCCTGCTGACGTTCAGGATCGTCAACGCCGACTTCCACTCGTGCTGGCACTTCTTCTCCCACAACCGCAGCAAAGTGATCCGGTCTCTGAGCAGCTTGCTGAAGAAGCAGTCCTATCTCCGCACCGTGGATCTGTCCTACTGCCTGATGGACCGGGACGAAGGGACCCGCTTGCTGGAAGCCCTCAGCTACGGCACTCGCCTCCACTCGAAGGCTTACCTGTCCGACATCAACCTGAGGCAGTTCTTCTCACCGAGGACAAGGGCGGCCAGTTTCGTCCGCTATGGCAAAGTGATGGGGCAGTTCCAGGCTCTAGCGGCCATCCGGATGGACTTCAGAGCCCTGAACGAGGTCATCCTGGACAGGCTGTCCCGGGCCTCCTCCGAGACCCTCAGCCGCATGGAGCTGGATTTTTACTCTGACGAGTTCATGGGCAGCCAGGCCATCAGCCCGGAGCGCTGGCGGAGCGTGTCGAGGCGTCTCCCTGGACTCAGAGTCAAGGTCCGCGTCCACGGGCTGTGTGGCTTCCAGAAGTACGCCAGCGTGCTGGTGAGGGAACTGCCCTTGAGCGAGCTGCGCGTGACCTACCTGGGCGTGGAGAACCTGGCGGACCACGGGTTGCTGCTGGGAGTCCACACCCTGCTGGTCTACCTGGCCGACACCTTCCACCGCACCCTCACGAAGCTCCACCTCCATCTGCGCCCCGACCTGGACGTCTCGGCGGACGCCGCCGTGGTGGGCCTGGTCCGGCGCTGCCTGCACCTGCGCGAGCTGAACGTCAACGTGGCACTGCAGGCCAGCACGGTGGTGCTGATCCTCGACACCATCCACCGCCAGAGGAGCCAGCCCAGCCCCGTGCCGCCCCTGCCCGCCAAGAAGACCCGCTTCCACCTCAACGTGCGCGGCATGACACCCGAGCTGGACCGCTCCATTCGCCTCATGACGTCAGCCGGGTACTCTGACGTCACCACAAGGACCTTGTCGGCGCCTTCGTCGGCGTCGCCCCCTGCCGCTGTTAATGGTGGCGGTGCCGTGTTCGACGGTGGGGAGCAGTGAAAAAGAAGTGAAAGATGACTCGGAATGAGAAAGGAAAACGTGATGTGGAATCAAACATTAAAGTATCAGACATATTCAGTTTCCGGGGCCTTGCTATTTTAGATGTTTGGAAGGGATTACTGAGGGGGGTGACGAGTGAGGCGTTCTTTTCTTCTTCTTTTTTTCTAGTTCTTTTTTTCTTTTTCTTTTTCTTTCTTTCTTTCTTTCTTTCTTCTTTCTTTGTCTTCTGTCTGTCTTTCTTTCTTCCTTTATTTACCCAATCATTTATTTATCTATAATTCTTTTGTTTTCTTTGTAATGCTTATTCATGTCTTTATTTCATCGAGTTCTTCATCATTCGTTTATTTATTTTTTTTATTTTTTTTTTCATGTATTTATTTTTTGTTTGTTTGTTCCTTTTCAATAATTCGCGTGTGAATCCCCCCGCCCCCCACCCCCTTTCCCCGCCAAGGGAAAAACACGCCAAGCAAACAAACACTTGTTTATGTGTCTATATCAGTGTACTTATTCATCCATTTATTTATCTGTTTACATCCGTTTGTTCCTTGGTTTTCTGGGGTTTTTGTTTTGTTTTGTTTGTTGTTGTTTTTTTCTTCTGTTGGTGTTTTTTGTTGTTGTTGTTGTTGAGCACTGTGATGAACCATGAGATTAAGCTGTATGTTATGGGCAACTTGATACGTTTATTTTGTTTCGTATCGTTATATCGTTTCGTTTTGCGATGCTGCCTCTGTATAATTTCATATTCAAAGAAACCCGAAGGAGACGCAAACATGAAGAGGGATGGTGGGGGAACAGGGAGAGTAGGGGTGGGGGTGGGGGTCTGTTGGGACTGATATGTTTTGCATAACACGTGTGTGTATATGTTTTTGAAAGCCGAGAATATCAAAACAACTATCAATTTCTCTGTCTGTCTGTCTGTCCATGTCCGTTAGGTTTTGATCATTGATCAAGTTCTTCACAACTGAAGTCGGTGATACTCTCTCTCTCTCTCTCTCTCTCTCTCTCTCTCTCTCTCTCTCTCTCTCTCTCTCTCTCTCTCTGTCTGATTATTCTGAATTTATCTTTCCCCTTTCAACCTAAGGGCTGAATGTAAAGAAACATGCGTGGTCTTTCCATTTCCATCATTGAAACAATTCATGATCATTATGATTATCGTTATTGTTACCTCAGAATGTTTCCCTCTTTCTCTATGTGTTTCTGTCTCTCTGTCTCTCTCTCTCTCTCTGTCTCTCTCTCTCTCTCTCTCTCTCTCTCTCTCTCTCTCTCTCTCTCTCTCTCTCTCTCTCTCTATCTATCTATCTATCTATCTATCTATATATCTCTCTCTGTCTCTCAGGAGAGAGAGAGAGAGAGAGAGATCTTCCCTTTGTGTGTGATATACACAAAGCATGTGGAGGGGTAGCCCGGTGATAATACGTCCGACTGGGATGCAAGTATTTACGGGTTCGATTCCCATGTACGGACCTGGATTTTTTTTTTTTTTTTTTTTTTTACTCACCACCTTTCACCCCACCCCACCCCTAGCCGCCACCCCCACCATTCCACTAGACTTTTGAGTGATAGCCTGGGTGCTAGTCTTTTGGATGTGGCACTAAACTGAGGTTCCATGTGCAGCATGCGCTTAGCGCGTGTAAAATAAAGCAATGCAGTATAAAAAAATTTAAAAAATTAAAATTAAAAAAGGGTTGCCCATGGCAAATTTGTGTCGGAAAACACTTTGATTGTTAAAACAAATACACTTGCAAACAGAAAAAAAATAATAGAAGAAGAAAAGAGGTAGCGCTGTACTGATTTGTCCGAACGCAGTGACGTCTTCTTGAGACACTGAAACTGAAAACTGAAACTGTACTTAACCTAGTCGGAGTGCATATCTGCCAATGCCGACTCCCCCTCGCGTGGGCCTACTCGTGCAGTTTCAGGTTTCAGTTTCAGTTTCTCAAGGATACGTCGCTGCCTGCGTTCTGACAAATCCATAATAATAATAATAATGTACGCTGCACCACCACCTCTGCGAAGCAAATGTCTTAACGCAACGCGCTTTATCAGGCCTTGAGTGTATGCATACAATGTTTGTGTACGTATCAGAGTGGACTTCTTCTTCTCGACGGGCGCAGTAGCCGAATGGTTAAAGCGTTGGACTTTCAATCTGGTGGTCCCAGGTTCGAATCACGGTGACGGCGCCTGGTGGGTAAAGGGTGGAGATTTTTACGATCTCCCAGGTCAACATATGTGCAGACCTGCTAGTGCCTGAACCCCCTTCGTGTGTATACGCAAGCAGAAAATCAAATACGCACGTTAAAGATCCTGTAATCCATGTCAGCGTTCGGTGGGTTATGAAAACAAGAACATACCCAGCATGCACACCCCCGAAAGCGGAGTATGGCTGCCTACATGGCGGGGTAAAAACGGTCATACACTCGCGTATATACGAGTCAACATGAGAGTTGCCCACGAACGCAGAAGAAGAAGAAGAAGAAGAAGGACTTCTTCTCCAGAAATTTGCCGTCACTTCTGTAGTCATTGGTTCTCCTTTTTTTTATTTTTCAGTGCGTCAGTGTGTGCTGCACACAGCACATAGGTTTTCAAGTCAAATCTCATTTCTTCAGGAACGTTAGCTAAGCAAGGTATTCGCTGTTCTGCCTCTCCTTCTTCTTCCTCCGCCTCCTCCTCTTCCTCCTCCCCCCATTCCTCCTCCTCTTCTTCTTCCTTCTCCTCCTCCTCTTCCTCCACCTGCTCCTTCTCCTTCATTTCTAAACACTCACCAAGCGGTTCCGGTTAGAGACGTAATAAACCAACTTTATGTGATGTATCAGCTGTTCACTCTTTCAACAAGCATCTTCGTTTCAGTACATATCGATTGAAACACCACGTGACGGTCTATGCAGTTTCTCATCATTATCGCAAGGCAGAACGTACGGTCCGACTCCGTGCTTTTATTCGAATCAAAGGCCTCACTTCCTGGCTTGCTTTTTTTTTTTTCTTTCTTTTTTTTTTTGTGGGATGGGGTAATTTCCCTCAGCGTAATTTAGCACATTCAACATGAAAGTGACTCAAAGTGAATGTGGCATCAAACAGCCAGTGAATCTCTAATATCTTCTGTCGGCTTTATTAGATTGCCTGATTGAACAGAGACCGGCCTATACTCTTGGGAATGGTCCATTAGTTTGCCAGTGCCTGTCTCTTGCCGTCAGTTGAGAGAATTTCATCGGGAATGCCGAATGCCATCATTTTGCAAAAAAAGGGGTTTGTTCCCCCCTCCCCTCCACCCCGCCCCCCCCCCCCCCCCCCCCCCCCACACACACACACACACACACGCCCCCCTCCTCCTAGTCCGGGACACATCAATTATTTTTGTTTAATTGTGTTACAAACAGTCCCCTGTCCACTTCCTGTATGTCCCATGCGTCATTGATTTACCAGTGGGCGTTGGGCAACGTTCTGGTGGGCTGGGCCTGATTATCGTTGTGTGTTGCATTAACGCTATTGTTTCCGTTTGTTTTAAAGGGGCCGATCGACTTGACGGGCAATGCCATTCGTCGAACGGTTGCACGATGTTATCTATTTCCGGCCGGGACAACTGATTAAAAATGACGTCACCACGAAGGGGTGTACGATATCGGAGGGGAGGGGGAGGAACCGGGTGGGGGGTGGGGGGGGTGGGGGCTTCAGCCTATTCTACTTTTAATAAAGCTAATATTATTTAAATATTAAAAAAAAAACCAATTACTACTACTTATGTCACTAACACCAATAATATCAATGATAATAGCAATAATGATGATGTGCATTTGTATTGCGACCTTTCTCTCCAGGGGCTTTTACATGAAAGAAAAACTTACAAATTGCATGAACCACTCATGACCACTCTCTTTCCCTCCTTCCACCCCCCCCCCCCCCCCACGCCCTCCCCCCCCTCCCTTCCGCGTCCCCCTCCCATCTCCCTCCACCCACTCTCTCATTACCCATACATGCAAAGTGAGTTGACAGGCATGGGGCGGTGTTGTAGAAGTAGGAAACAGAGAGAGAGCTTTTCGCCCATTCAAGTGTGAATGTGAATCAGTCTAACTGGTTTGTTGTTGTTGTTGTTGTTTGGTTGTTGTTTTTTGTTTTGTTTTTCACACGACACCTTCTCATCCGCCCACGAGCTTTTCATCTAGATTTTTCGTAACTGGGGTGGGTTGCATGAGCAAACTTTGCCGCGCTGAGTTTGCTTTTGGTTAAGAACGTTCCTTACTCCACGGTCGCTTAGGAACACTCTTAACGCTGAGCAAACTTAGCGCTGCGAAGATCGTCTCGTGCAACCCCGGCCCTTGTGGGCGGGCCCTTCATGTGAACCCTTCATGTGGACCCTTCATGACCTTCATGTGGACCCTTCATGTGGTCCCTTCATGTGGTCCCTTCATGTGGACCCTTCATGTAGACCGTTCATGTGGGCCCTTCATGTGGACCCTTCATGTAGACCGTTCATGTGGGCCCTTCATGTGGACCGTTCATGTGGGCTCTTCATGTGGGCCCTTCATGTGGACTCTTGTGGACCCTTCATGTGGACCCTTCATGTGGGCCCTTCATGTGGACCATTCACGTGGTCCCTTCATGGACCCTTCATGTGGACTCTTCATGAGGTCCCTTCATGTGGACCCTTCATGTGGTCACTTCATGGACCCTTCATGTGGACCGTTCATGTGGACCCTTCATGTGGACCCTTCATGTGGTCCCTTCATGTGGACCCTTCATGTGGTCTCTTCATGGACTCTTCATGTGGACCATTCATGTGGACCGTTCATGTGGACTCTTCATGTGGACCGTTCATGTGGTCCCTTCATGTGGTCCCTTCATGAGCACAGTGCTTAGTTCTTCATTCAGCTTTGCCATTTTTGTCAGTTTTGTGAGGCAATGTTTTAGAAAGATATAAGGGTAAGATGCAAAACAAAAAAAAAAAAAAAAAAACCAACAAAAAAACAACGTCGGACGTATTGTCTTCTCAGTCATATTTTCCAGCATGGAACCGTACCGGAAATACATTTGGGAACCAGTGACATAAAAAAGAAGAAACAACAACAACAACAACAACAACAAACATGACCGGGACTTGATTTCCATCAGACGCTGAATCTCCCTCCACCAAAACCTTTCCTTTGGAGACTGTGCCACATACTGCACCGTAAGAACGACAGACAGACAGACAGACAGACAGACAATACCGTACGGTAGATTGTCCCTCTACTGCGATCCCGATTCCTCCCCATCAGAGCCAGAGTTTATAGAATGGACAGTTCAGCTTTGCAGCTGGTCTAATGCATCAGAGTGTATTTTGCTTTTGATTTGTTTTGTCTTTGTCTTTGTCTTTTTATTCCAGGTTTCTGTTTTTTTACCATTCGCTGCCGTGATGTAATGACTATTGTCATTGGTATTGATGGGTCGGTTAACTGAGCGGAATGCTGCGGCCTACCAGTCGTGCTGTTTGGATGGAATCGTTTGTTTAGACCTCTCAATCAGGGCCGACATGCCGGAAACGCGTTCCATCGGGTGATTGCATTTGATTGGTGCTGCATGGTTCGCATCGATGGCTGGGGGGGGGGGGGGGGGGGGGGGGGGGGGGGGGGGGGGGGGGGCTTCGTCGTCTGTTGTTTTTTCCTCGCTGCAAATTGTCCGCTGGATCAATCTTTGTTAATGACTGTATGCCTGCAACTGATCGTTGATAATGATAACGATAATGACATCATAAATCATCATCATTATCACTATCTCGACAAAAATTCAAACGGATCATTGAATTGTAAAAGTAGTTTAAAAATTCGATTTCATTATCATAATCAGAAAAAAAGAGCGTCTTTAAGGTCAAACGATTGTTGTTTGTCAACAACATATTGTGTCAGAAAGTGAAAGCTTGAGTCTGTGCAAAACTATAAAGGTATTGAAGCAGTTGTGTGCCTCTGGGTTATGTCATGAAGAGAATCGTTACCCAGTTTGATGATGACGATGATGATGATGATGAAGAAGAAAAAGAAGATGATGATGATGTGGATGATGATGATGATGATGATTGAAATTAACGCTAAACGTTGTGTTTTTCACATAACCCCCCACCCACACACAAGGTCTGTTGAAATAAACATGCCATGTCTTGTTGAGTCCTGTTGTGAAGGACTGGTGTGGTGTGGAGGGGTTCGGGGCAAATCGATCATGCACACTAAGCAGTCCTTTCTTTACATGTGTGGGTTTGGAGAAAAGGGGGGAGGGAGGAAGGTCCTGCGTCGCTGTTTTTTTGTTGTTGTTTTTGCGTCTTGGTGAATTGCAGTCGACCTCAGTGGGTTGTTTTTGCATCGCATCGCATAGTATTGTATCGTATCGTGTCGTGTCGTGTCGTGTCGTGTCGCATAGTATCGTATCGTATCGTATCGTGTCGCATAGTATCGTATCGTATCGTGTCGTATCGTATCGTATCGTGTCGCATAGTATCGTATCGCATCGCATCGCATAGTATCGTGTTGCATCGCATAGTATCGCATCGCTTCGCATCGCATCGCATCGCATAGTATCGTATCGTATCGTATCGCATCGCATCGTATCGTGTCGCATCGCATCGCATCGCATACTATCATATTGTATCGTATCGCAGAATATCGTATCGTATCATTTCGTATCGTATCGCATAGCATCGCATAGCATCGCATAGTATCGTATCGTATCGTATCGTATCGTATCGTATCGTATCGTATCGTATCGCATAGCATCGCATAGTATCGTATCGTATCGTATCGCATCGCATCGCATAGTATCGTGTTGCATCGCATAGTATCGCATCGCATAGTATTGTATCGTATCGTATCGTATCGCATCGCATCGCATCGCATATTATCATATTGTATCGTATCGCAGAGTAGCGTATCGTATCATATCGTATTGTATCGCATTGCATCGCATCGCATAGTATTGTACTGTATCACATCGCATCACATCACATCGTATCGTGTTGCATTGCATCGCATTGCATCGCATAGTATTGTATCACATAGTATCGTATCGCATCCCAGAGTATCGTATCGTATCGTATTGTATTGTTTTACTCTTTATCACAAAAGATTTATCTGAGTGAAAAACGTGCCACTTTCCCCCGGCGGAGAGAGCGCGTCGCCCCTGCATACGTATTTGCTTCACTGTCAGAGAGGACTTTTCTACAGAATTACGCCAGGGACAACTGTCTTGTTGCCGTAGGTTCTTTTACGTGCGCTAAGCGCATGCTATGAAGGGGACCTCGGTTTATGGTCTCATTCGAATGTTTCAGTTTTATTTGTTTTTTGTTTGTTTGTTTTTTTGTTGTTGTTGTTGTTTTTAAAGAAAGGCGTAACAGCGTTCGGACAAATCCATAATTATACTTTACACTACATCTAATACACAGATGCCTGGCCAGGAGCATGACCCAACGCGTTACTCTGGCCTTGGGTGCATGCATAAGTGACAGCACATTATGTTGCCATGGGCTCTTTTTCACAGCGCCTAGTGCGTGCTGTACACTGGATCTCGATCTTAACCATTTTGCCACCTTCCTCTTGATCCGAACGACTAGCGTCCAGACCACCACTCAAGATCCAGTGGAGAGGTATAAAATTCTGGCGGGTGTGGAACTCCATTATTGCTCACACAGAGTGACGGGCGCAATAGCCGAATGGTTAAAGCGTTGGACTTTCAATCTGAGGGTCCCGGGTTCGAATCTCGGTGACGGCGCCTGGTGGGTAAAAGGGTGGAGATTTTTACGATCTCCCAGGTCAACATATGTGCAGACCTGCTAGTGCCTGAACCCCCTTCGTGTGTATACGCAAGCAAAAGATCAAATACGCACGTTAAAGATCCTGTAATCCATGTCAGCGTTCGGTGGGTTATGGAAACAAGTACATACCCAGCATGCACACCCCCGAAAGCGGAGTATGGCTGCCTACATGGCGGGGTAAAAACGGTCATACACGTAAAAGCCCACTCGTGTATATACGAGTGAACGTGGGAGTTGCAGCCCATGAACAAAGAAGAAGAAGAAGAAGCTCACACAGAATCGCTCTCGCTTCCTAGGCGGATGCGTTACCACTATCATGTTATGAAGGGTATGGCGTGCTTTCCAGTAGAAATGGTTTTAACGAACGTTCGGTTCTCTCTCAACTGCATCTGTCTCTCTGTCTGTCTGACCGTGTGTGTTTGTGTGTGTGTGTGTGTCTATCTGTCTGTCTGCGTACTTGCATTTGTTTATCTGCCATGTATCTGTCCATCAACTTGTACGTCTGCTTGTTCATCTATACGAACTACATAATCGTGCGTATGTATGTGTGCGTTTGTGCGTGCTTGTGGTGGTTTGGGGGGGGGGGAGGGTTCACCCCCCCCCCCTCCCCACCATTTGATTATTCATATTTCACCGATCCGTCCTTGTGGTTCATATCTACCTACGCAGCCACCCACCCACCCACTCTCCTACCTACCTTCCTTCATACTTACCTATCAATCTGTCTGTCTGCCTGTCTGTGCACCTTCCGGTATACTGCGTGCTTTCCAATGACAAGCTATCAACTACCTGGTGTCTGGGCGGAAGGTAAGACTGCTGACCTTTCTCTCTGCCGTAAGGTCGGCCACGGTGACTGTAGAAGCAGCCAGGGAATAAATGAATAAAAATTTTGTTTTTAAATAATGAAAAGAAAAAAAAAAAAAAAGCGAAGTTCGCTAATGTCAGCTTGACCGGCTTTTACTCTGTCACACTTTGTCGTGTCAACTTATAATAGATAGATATCTAGATAGATAGATAGATAGATAGATAGAAACAAAGCTCGTTAAATAGATAGATAGACACAAAGTTTGTTGGATAGATACATAGATACATACATAGGTACATAGATAGCTCGCTAAGGTCAACTTGACCAGCTCTTACACTGTCAAACTTTGTCGTATGCCTTTCTGTGTGTGCCTCTATCTGCCTCCCTCTCTGTTTCTGTCTGTCTGTCTGTCTGTCTGTCTGTCTGTCTGTCACACACACACACACACACACACACGCTTTCCACTGACTGATATGTCCATCACTCGTCCATATTTTACCTTTCCACCCCTCAAGTATCTTATCGTCTTACCCAGATGCCCATCTACCAGCCTGTACCCGTTTGCAAGTCTGAATGTACGTCTTCTGGTATGATACGTGTTTCATCTCCCCATGTCATCAGTGTCACTGTCTGGGTGGATGGCAAGACATTGATTGATTTTTACTCTTCAAACACTAGATTCAAACACTCGACTGTTGGCCGCCGTTCTTTCTCTGTCTCTGGACCTTGAAATTGGAATGAACTTCCTCTTTCGCTTCGTCGAGTCTCCACACTCAGCTCTTTCAGGTCTGACCTTAAAACCCACCTCTTTCCAAAATAGCCTCCCTTCCCTGCCTCTTCCTTGTCTTCAGTTTTTCCAGTTTTAGAGCTATGCATGCTTGTGAATGACTGGTGCGAAAGCGCTTTGATTTGTCTCTGCACAAGATTCAGTGCTATATAAATACCATTATTATTATTGTTATTATTATTATTATTATTATTATTATTATTATCATTACTCTTTCGGATGAGACGATAAGCGCACGCGTTTAGTCTGTGGGATGAGACAATAAACCGGGGCCCCACGTGCAGCATGCATTTAGCGCACATAAAAGAACCAACGGCAACAAAGTGGTTGTCCTTGGCGAAATTCTGGGGGGGGGGGGGGGGGGGAGCACTTTAGACAGAAAAAAAAAGAAAAGAAAGAAATGTGGACGGTGCTGGACGGGCGCAATAGCCGAGTGGTTAAAGCGTTGGACTGTCAATCTGAGGGTCCCGGGTTCGAATCACGGTGACGGCGCCTGGTGGGTAAAGGGTGGAGATTTTTACGATCTCCCAGGTCAACACATGTGCAGACCTGCTAGTACCTGAACCCCCTTCGTGTGTATATATGCAAGCAGAAGATCAAATACGCACGTTAAAGATCCTGTAATCCACGTCAGCGTTCGGTGGGTTATGGAAACAAGAACATACCCAGCATGCACACCCCCGAAAGCGGAGTATGGCTGCCTACATGGCGGGGTAAAAACGGTCATACACGTAAATACCCACTCGTGTGCATACGAGTGAACGTGGAGGTTGCAGCCCACAAACGAAGAAGAAGGACGGTGTTGCCCTGCGACAAGACAAGGACAGACAATACACCACGATAGAATACAAGAAATAGAATAGTATACAATGTAACACAATGAAATGGGATACAATACAATGCAATATAATATAATACAATATAATGCAATACGATGCAATGCGATGCAAAACAATACTCGTCTAACATTCACTGTGTGTGTGAACAGACGTTCAGATGGAAGAAAACACTACATAATTAAATTTCTTACATGCCTGCTCAGTCCTCAAGTGACCTTCATCTGTCAAGGGCGGAAGCAAAGAGAAACAAAGGAATTTTTTTTTTTAATTTAAAGGAAAAGAAGAAGAACCAAAATTTTAAAATTCAAATTTTTAAAAAGCCCGCAGTGTCAGCATGACCGCTATCACACTGTCCCATTTAGTGTTCCTCGTCTACCCATCCCCCCACCCCCTTCCCCTCCCCACCCCCCCCGCCCCAAAAAAAGAAAAGAAAAGAGGGGGGGGGGAAAAGAAAAAGAAGAAAAAAAAAGAAGACAGATGCTGAAACAGCCGGTGTAATGAATAACAGAACAGTCCACCCAGTCGCGTGTGCACTGCTGGCTCAGTCACGTTGCTCTCGATGTGCATGAGTAGGCTATGATGATCTCTCTCTCTCTCTCTCCAGTTTTCA
>NC_134884.1:38598908-38616408 GCF_041734735.1 Babylonia areolata | reverse complement strand
AAGAGAAAACAAAAGGAGAGGAGGGTTCGGGGGTGGGGTAGAAAGAGGGAAAAGTGGGGGGTGGGGGGTGGAGCAGAGAGGGGAAAAGTGGGGGGTGGGGAGGGAGCAGAGAGGGAAAAGTGGGGGGTGGGGGGGGAGCAGAGAGGGGAAAAGTGGGGGATGGGGGGGGAGCAGAAAGGGGAAAAGTGGAGGGTGGGGGGGGGAGCAGAGAGGGGAAAAGCGGGGGATGGGGGGGAGCAGAGAGGGGAAAAGTGGGGGGTTGGGGGGGGAGCAGAGAGGGGAAAAGTGGGGGATGAGGTGGAGAGAGGGGAAAAGTGGGGGTTGGAGGGGGAGCAGAGAGGGGAAAAGTGGGGGGTGGGAAGGGAGCAGAGAGGGGAAAAGTGGGGGTTGGAGGGGGAGCAGAGAGGGGAAAAGTGGGGGTGGGGAGGGAGCAGAGAGGGGAAAAGTGGGGGTGGGGAGGGGAGCAGAGAGGGGAAAAGTGGGGGTGGGGAGGGAGCAGAGAGGGGGTTGGAGGGGGAGCAGAGAGGGGAAAAGTGGGGGGTGGGGAGGGAGCAGAGAGGGGAAAAGTGGGGGTGGGGAGGGGAGCAGAGAGGGGAAAGTGGGGATGGGGGGGAGAGGAGAGGGGAAGTGGAGGGGGGAGCAGAGAGGGGAATAGGGGGGGGGGGGAGCAGAGAGGGGAAAGTGGGGTGGGGGGGAGCAGAGAGGGGGGGGTGGGGGGGAGCAGAGAGGGGAAAAGTGGGGGGTGGGGAGGGGAGCAGAGAGGGAAAGGGGGGAGGGAGAGAGGGGGTGGGGGAGCAGAGAGGGGAAAAGTGGGGGATGGGGGGGGAGCAGAGAGGGAAAAGTGGGGGTGGGGAGGCAGAGAGGGAAGTGGGGGGGGGGAGGGAGCAGAGAGGGGAAAAGTGGGGGGTGGATGGGGGGTGGGAGGGAGCAGAGAGGGGAAAAGTGGGGGGGGGGGGGAGCAGAGAGGGGAAAGTGGGGAGGGAGGGGGGGAGCAGAGAGGGGAAAATGGGGGGTGGGGGGGAGCAGAGAGGGGAAAAGTGGGGGAGGGGGGGGAGCAGAGAGGGGAAAAGTGGGGGATGGGGGAGGGAGCAGAGAGGGGAAAAGTGGGGGATGGGGGGGGGAGCAGAGAGGGGAAAAGTGGGGGGTGGGGGGGAGCAGAGAGGGGAAAAGTGGGGGTTGGAGGGGGAGCAGAGAGGGGAAAAGTGGGGGATGGGGGAGGGGAGCAGAGAGGGGAAAGAGGGGGTTGGTGGGGAGGGGAGCAGAGAGGGGAAAAGTGGGGGGTGGGGGGGAGCAGAGAGGGGAAAAGTGGGGGATGGGGAGGGAGAGCAGAGAGGGGAAAGTGGGGGGGAGAGAGGGGGAAAGTGGGGGGGTGGGGAGGGAGCAGAGAGGGGATGTGGGGGGTGGGGGGGGAGCAGAGAAGGGAAAAGTGGGGGGTGGAGTGGAGGGGGTGGAGTGGAGAGAGGGGAAAAGTGGGGGGTGGAGGGAGGGGGTGGTGGGGGGGGAGACAGGGGAATGTGGGAGTTGGGGAGCAGAGAGGTGAAAAGTGGGGGGGGGGGGGAGCAGGAAGCGTTCTGTACAAAATAATATCTTGTACCCCTCCCCTTCCCTCCTCCCCACTCTTGTCACCCCCAGTCTTTTCATTCTTACTCCATTTCCCATCCTCCTTTCTCTTGACCTTTGCCATACTCCCCCAACCCCCACCCCCCCCCAGCCCCCATTCCCCACACACCCATCCACTCCCTTTCCCTCTGCTCCTCATCTCCCTCTCTCTCTCACTGTCTCTCTCTCTGTCTCTCTCTCTCTCTGCCCATTCCCTTTCAACCTCCGTGTCTCAGTCTGTGTCTCTATATCTTTGTCTCTGTCTCTCTGTGTCTCTCTCCCTGTCTATCTCTGTCTCTCCCAGACTGTATGTCTCTGTCTCTGTCTCTCTCTCTGTCTCTCTCTCTCTCTCTGCCCATTCCCTTTCAACCTCTCTCTGTCCCTGTCTGTGTCTCTCTGTCTCTGTCTCTGTCTGTTTCTGTCTCTCCCAGTCTCTGTCTCTCTGTCTCTGTGTATCTCTCTGTGTCTCTCTGCCCCTCCTAGCCTCTGTATCCCAGTTTCTGTCTCGCTATCTCTGATGTCGACTTTTCATTTCATTTGATTTTCATTTAATCTCTCTCTGTCTGTCTCTGTCTGTTTCTGTCTATGCCTGTCTGTCTGTCTCTGTCTCTGATGTCGACTTTTCATCTAATCTGATTTTTGTTTAATCTCTCTCTGTCTGCCTGTCTCTGTCTCTCTGTCTGTCTCTTTGTCTGTCTCTCAGGGAAAATTTGATAAAACGGTACAGCCCCCACCCACAAACCCCTCACCGCCCCCTTCTTTTCATCTGACAAACTCAGGCAAGGGATACTCAAGCCCTCGACAAACTTTTTTTTTTTTTTTTTTTTTTGAAGCAGAACAACAAACAAACCAAAACGTCTGGACAGGTGCAGTAGTCTTAAGTGCAAAGTGGGATTGAGGGGGTTTACGAGCCCCCTCCCCCGTTCCCCACCCCTCCCCTCCCCTCCCTTCTCCTACCCCCACCCCCCACCCCCACCCCCCACCAACCTTATCGTAACGGCGCGGGAGGGAGATGACGTGTGATCAAGCCAACCCAAGACGTAAAACCACGAAGCTATCTATAGATGATCAGACGTCTTTTTTGTCTTTTTTTCTTTTTTTTCTTTTTTGTGGGGTGGTGGTAAAGGGTGGGGGGGCGAGGCGGGGAGGAAGGACGGAGGGGGAAGGGGGTAAGAGTGGAGGGAGAGGGGGGGAGACACAAAGTGGGACAGGGCAACGGCCGGTCAACTTGGCCTCATGACCTTTTGTTTTCTTTTTTTTTTTTTCTTTTTTTTTCCATCTGAAGGTTACCACCATCGGAGACCCATCCATGGGGGCTATAGGTTATCAGACTTGTCATTTATATCTTCTACTTTTTTTCTTTTTTTTTTTAGGGGGACTGGGGGGGTCGAGGGAAGTGGGGGGGGGGGCGCTTTGGGGGTGAGGGGGTAGGCGACAAACAGAAAGTGGGACAAAACAACAGCTGGTCACGTTGACCTTATGACCTTTTGGTTTTTCTTACATTTGTATTTTCATCTCTTTTTTTCTGTTTTTTTCCCCCCAACATCTTGAGGGTCACCAGAGCTGACCAGACAGAGAAGACGAAAGGTCAACGTCTGGCCATCCAGACACATATGTCAGTGACGTCACAGTCCAGACACATTTTGATGACCCACAGTCCAGACATGTTCAGAGGAAATCTTGCACTGCAGCAGAAGGGGTACATTTATATATACATTGTATTTAGAGAGGGTAGAATATGGTGTCTCACAGGGGTCCGTCCTAGGTCCTGTTCTTTTCGTGTTGTATGCGGCTCCTGTGTCGGATGTCAACAGTCATCATGCGATGTCGCATCAGAGCTTTGCTGATGACACGCAGCTTTATCAGTCGGCTTACATGGCTGAATTTGATACACTGGTGACTCAAACACGAGAGTGCATTGCAGGCCAAAAGAGCTGGATGACCCAATAAGCTGCAATTAAAGAGACAGAGAGAGGGGGAGGAAGCCTTTACAACTTTTCTTTTGTTTAGAATATCTCCTTTACGTAAAGGTCATTCAGGCCCGCTTGACCATGCACTTCATGTATGTGCGCACGTGCGTGTGTGTGCGCACGTGCGTGTGTGTGTGTGTGTGTGTGTGTGTGTGTTTGTGGGCGTTGAAGAGGGAAAGATAAAGTGAACAGATATATGGTGAGAGAAACATACACAGAGAAAGTGAGGGGGAGAGAGAGAGTGGGGGGGGGGCAGGGTAATATAAAGCTGTTATATTTTTCTGAATTTAAAAGATAAAGAGAGAGAGGGAAAGACAGAAACGGAAAGGGAGGCAGATAGAGGCACACAGGGAGAGTGAGAGAGAGAAGAAATGAGAAAGAGACTGATAAAAAAAAAAAGCTCCCTCTACTTTTTGAAAATTATCTGATATGAAAATTACGTCAGCATGTGCAAGCAAACGACGGAGCCCTCAGCAAACAAACTCAGGAATCAGAGCTCCGATAAACAAGCAAACCATCCACACAACTGCACGCACACGTGCACGTGCAACCAGGCTGGTGAGCTCATTACATATGCATGTGCCGAAAGCCTAGACATGCGAGTTTCCGATCCTCCGTCTTATCACAACAAACGCGAGCGTGATGACGTGTGAGCGAGCAGGTCCAAAAGGACAACCGCTCTTCAGATTATCAGACCTGTCATTTTTATCTCGTTTCTTCTTGGGGGAGAGAGGGCGACAAACACAAAATAGGCCAGTGTAATGGACCGGTCAAGCTGACCTAGCTTCAGTTCATTTTTGTTCGCTTTTCCCTTGTAATTGGTGGTGGGTCGAGTCACAACCAAATGGAGGAGATAAAACGGCTAGTGTCTTGTAGCCTGGATAGTTTACAGAGGTGCTGTGATAACACACCTGACCAGCTATAGGAAGTGAGTGTCTTTGGTTCAGTTCCTACATGGATTGGAATATTGACTGTCCCGCTCCCTGCAATAGACCAGGAGTGGTGGTCTGGGTGCTTGTCTTTCAAATGAAACAACCAACCATTCTCTAATGTATGGTATGCTCTTAGTAGCACATGTAAAAGAACCCATGACAACAAAGTAAAGAGCTGTCTCGGCAAAATTCTGCGGACAGGTATGTAGGAAGGTAGGAAGCATAGGGATGGACAGGTGTAATATGAATAGGGATGCATAGATCAGCCAGTGAAGGCTAGGCTATTGCTCTCTCTCTCTCTCATAATCATCCCTTTCATGCCCCCCCCCCTCTCTCTCTCTCTCTCTCTCTCTCTCTCTCTCTGTCTCTCTCTCTTCATTTCTCTCTACCTTTCTCTCTATCCGCCCACACAACTGCAAGGGCACTTGTACAAGATATGCGGCTGGAGAGAGAGAGGAAGAGAGAGAGGGGGAGGTAGGGGGGGTGGGGTGGGTGACATAGAGAGAGAGAGAGTGCTCACCACTAATAGTCCAAGGTCAAACATTCTTGTCAAGTGAATGTCAAATTGGCCAACTCCACCTAAAATGTGTGTTGGAGAGAGACAAAAATAACAGAGGGGGAGGGAGGTGGGGGGGGGGGTCATACAAAAGTGCTATGTTTTCTAGAAAATGATTAACTAAATAGATAAGAAGACAGACAGGCAGACTGATAGACAGATAGTTAGATACGTAGATACATAAGTTAAAAAAAAAGATTAAATAGTTATTTGTATTTATACACACGTAGATAGGTATTTGTATTATAGTTATTTGTATTGACACACACGTAGATAGTTATTTGTATTTATAGACACATGGACGTGTGTGCACGTTTATGTACACATACAAATGCACGTGCCGCAGTGAAAACTGGAGAACTTCATTGTGCACAACAAGAGCAATGTGACAAAGCCAGTGCACAGGAGACCAGACTGTACTGTTGTTCATTACATCTTCTGTTCCATCATCTTTTGTATCCTTTTCTTTGGGGTTGGGGGGTTGAGGGGGGGGGGTCAATCGGCCAATGGGGGTAGGAGGGGGGGGGGGGAGAAGACAAACGCTAAATGGGACAACCTAACTTCAGATTATCAGACCTTTCACATTAATCTCATTTCTTCTTGAGAGAGAGAGAGAGAGAGAGAGAGAGAGAGAGAGAGAGAGAGCGCAACAGACTGAAGATGGAAAGAGTGTAACGGAGGGTCACGTTGACCAAGTGACTTTTGTTCACGTTCTCTTTTCCCCCTGGTAATTGACATTCATTTTGGTCGAGTCAACCAAATGGAGGAGATGAAAGGTCACTGTCTGACAGCCAGGACAGGTGTACTATTGGCCTTGTGACAATGTCCCCAGGCCAGCAATAGGAAGCAAACAACTGCAAGTATAAGGCTTTTTTTCCCCCACATATATCTATTCATTTAAAAACATGACAATCGTATAATTCAACTAACACACCAAAGGAGTCAATTATTTTTTCCACATATATCTATTCATTTAAAAACATGACAATCGTATAATTCAACTAATACACCAAAGGAGTCAATTATTTTTTCCACATACATCTATTCATTTAAAAACATGACAATCATATAATTCAACTAACACACAAAAGGAGTCAATTATTTTTTCCACATATATCTATTCATTTAAAAAACATGACAATCGTATAATTCAACTAACACACAAAAGGAGTCAATTATTCTTTCCACATATATCTATTCATTTAAAAACATGACAATCGTATAATTCAACTAACACACAAAAGGAGTCAATTATTTTTTCCACATATATCTATTCATTTAAAAACATGACAATCGTATAATTCAACTAATACACCAAAGGAGTCAATTATTTTTTCCACATATATCTATTCATTTAAAAACATGACAATCGTATAATTCAAAAGGAGTCAATTATATTTTCCACACATATCTATTCATTTAAAAACATGACAATCGTATAATTCAACTAACACACAAAAGGAGTCAATTATATTTCGGTGAAATGAAAATAAGCAACAAGAAAATCAGATGATTAATGGATGTACGAATTGGTAACACCAGAAGATTACATTCACACTTGTTAATAAACACAGGTGGGAATATGGGCACTTGGGTAAGATGAAAAGAGGCACAGGGGTGAATAGGTAATATATGAATAAGTGATGGATATGTCAGTCAGCTGAGACAAAGTGAGAGACAGGCAGACAGAACTAAAGTGAAAGGTAAATAGAGGCACAGAGAGGGAGAGAGAGAACGAACGAATGAATGAAATTATATTTCACGAGGGTAAGGGAATAAGCACAGTTTGCTTTTTTACATCTTGTCCATTCTGCAGTGTTGAGAGAGAGAGAGAGAGAGAGAGAGAGAGAGAGAGAGAGAGAGAGAGAGAGAGAGAGAGAGAGAGAGAGAGAGAAAACTGCTATATTTTTCACAAAAATGAGTTATTGTCTGCACACACACACACACACGCGCGCGCGCGCGCGCGCGCGCGCGCACACACACACACTGCACACACACACACACACACACACACACACACACACACACACACTACACACACACACACTTCCCTATCTTTTTTTTCTTTTTTTTAATATCATTTTGATTTAAAACAAAATTAAGACAGTTCGTGCAGGCAATGACGGAACCCTCGGCAAACAAACATTGGGACCAGAGCTCCGATAAGCAAGCAAACCATCCACACAACTGCACGCACATGTGCACGTGCAGTGAGGAGGGGGTGTGGGGGTTGAAGGAGGGGTGGGGTGGGGGGGGGGAGTAGGGCTCATTACATATGCAAGTGCTGAAAGCCTAGACCTGCCAGTTTCCGCTCCTCTGTCTTATCACAACAAGCGCGAGCGTGATGACGTGTGAGCGAGCAGGTCCGAAAAAGACAACCGTGCTTTAGATTATCAGACCTGCATATTTGATCTTTTGCACTTTTTTTTGGGGGGGGGGGGGGGGGGGGGGGGGGGGGGGGGGGGAGGGAACAGAGTGGGGGTGGTTGAGGGGGAAGTGGAGCTACAGACAAAATGGGACTGTAAAACAGCTGGTCAAGCTGACCTTGTAGTTTTTATTCTTTTTCTTTTTCCTTCTTTTTTTTTCACCCCTTAGTAATTGATGGAAATTTAGTTTGACCCAATGGGGGGGTGATAAATGTCGGTGTCTCACAGCCTGGACAGCTGCAGCGTGGATAATGTAAGTTAATGTGACCGAGACATTGGCCTGAGATAGAGACAGACAGACAGAGGAGAGAGACACAGAGAGAGAGAGGAGGGCGAGGGTGAGACAGACAGATAAAAACAGAGACAGTGATAGACAGATAGAGAGATGAAGAAAGAAAAGGGAAAATAAACAGTCAGGTGGAGGGAGAGAAAGACATTGAGAAAGGCGTACAGAGAGAGAGAGAGAGGTTGGGGGGGGAGAGAGAAATAGAGACAGAGAGGAGAGAAACATAGGGCACAGGCATAGAGAGGGAGAGAAAGAAATAGAAATAACAAAGACAGAGGGAGGGAAAAGACACAGAGTGAGGAAGATAGAGAAGAAAAAAACAGGACATAGAAATATGATAATAGGAATAGGATAAATCTTTCATGTATATAGATCATTGCCCCTTATGAAGAAGTGCAAATACATCATCTCGTCATCATAACACTTTCCTAATGACGTTTTAAAACATAAGAAGGAAAAGATTGCATACTTGACAATTTTCTTTTCTAGTTTGTTAGTTTGACGGGCTCAATAGCCGAGTGGTTAAAGCGTTGGATTTTCAATCTGAGAGTCCCAGGTTCGAATCTCGGTAACGGCACCTGGTGGGTAAAAGGTGGAGATTTTTCCGATGTCCCAGGTCAACATATGTGCAGATCTGCTTGTGCCTGAACCCCCGTCATGTGTATACGCAAGCAGAAGATCAAATACGTACGTTAAAGATCCCGAAATCTACGTTAGAGTTCGGTGGGTTATGGAAACAAGAATACACCCAGCATGCACACCCCCGAAAGCGGAGTATGGCTGCCTTTAATGGCGGGGTGAAAACGGTCGTACACGTTAAAAGCCCACTCGTGTACATACGAGTGAAGGACAAGAAGAAGAAGAAGTTTGACAAAAGGATCTGATTTATATAATTATATTCTGTGTGTCTGTGTGTGCAGTTTTGGTATGGTCACGTAAGAATATCCAAAGGTCTTGCAAAAACAACCCCCCAAGAAACTGAGGGAAACGAATTAAAAGATTTTTTAAATTTGAATAGTTAAATTTTTTTTAATTATTAAAAAATAGAAAAAAAAAAAAACACGGTGGCGTGTCAACACTGCAGAATGAATGGGAAAACTATCGAAGACTCGACACGCAACCGACGGAGCTGGAGGAATCTGGTGAATAGTCCTTCTGTGCGTCAACCCCAATGACTCTTCACAGAAGGAAGGAAGGAAAGAAGGAAGGTAGCAGTCATACGTCATGTAGGACAGCAATACAAAAAAATATATATATATATATATATATAAAAGAGTTGACAGGCGTGTTCAGTGCTGTTCAGTTTCACAGTACATTATATGAGTGTGACAATGTGACAGTGTTAGTGATTTCGATGATACCAAGTCTGAAGCTGAACATACAGGGGACAGAGAGAGAGAGAGAGAGAGAGAGAGAGAGAGAGAGAAGCAGGCAGGCAGAGCCAGAGACGGAGATACACAGATGGAGAGAAAGACAGATAAAAGGTTACGTTTGAGAAAAGCGGTTCGGGAATACGGAGTGAAAGATTACCGAACACCACGAATGCTCGCACACACACACACACACACACACACACACACACACACACACACACACACACACACACACACACACACACACACACGTGCGCGAGACAGAGACAGAGACAGAGACAAGACAGACAGGCAGAATCAGCCAGAGAGATTGACTGGAGGGAGGGACTGAGAGAGAGAGAGAGAGAGAGAGAGAGAGAGAGAGATGAAAAAAAATAAAGACAGAACGAACAACTGTTCGGCTGGGGAAATAGAGACACAAAGACAGACACTGACAGACGGAGATAGATAGATATAGTGAAATAGCATGCTGGAGGAGATAGAGAGAATGGTGAGAAGGGGGTGGGGGGGGGGGGGTGAGTGGGAGGTGCGGGAAGATGGCAAAAGGTTACCGAGAGAGGCAGAGAGAGATATGCGGCGTGTGTTTGCCAAAGACACCTGTCATAATTTTGGAACCCACAACACAACGCGCGCGCGCACGTCACGGCAATGTTGGGAAACAGAGCAGAAACTGTGCGCGGCAGAAAATAAACAGTGCGCGCATTTATATTTTACAGATATGAAATGAAATGGCCTGAACTAGCAATACACAACACTGACGCACGTGCGAAGCGAGGCACACGTAAGCATGCACGTGACGTTTTGAGCATGGCCGCCGCGTGTGCGTCCATCATTGCGTACACGTGCATGCATGCGCTTGCACACACACACACACACACACACACACACACACACACAGAGTCAGTAAGACTCATGTGCACGCGTGCGTGTGTATGTGCAGCTCTCTGTCTCTCACCCGCCACTGTCCCAACAATAAGAATGTTTCACTCAGAAATGGACACGACAAATTGTATATATATATATATATATATATATATATATATATATATATATATATATATATATATATATATATATATATATAAAGAAAATGAATGAAAAAAAGACGATCACTTACCCCAACTTAGAGTTTCTTAATCTACTTGCATATCTGTTATGCATATGTGGGTGTATGTGTGAATGTGTGTCTCCATGTTTTACATTTATTTGCTTATTTATCATCATTGTTGTCTTTTTTATTTATTTATTTTATTATAAGTATTATTATTATTATTATTATTATTATTACTCATATATATATTATTATTATTATTTATTTATTTATTTATGTACGCTTAAAGTTGACTTCATCAAGTTTTTGCGCCTCATACATATATTATTAGTAGTAGTAGTCCTTTTTTTTATGTATTTATCTATTATTTATTCATCCTTTTTTTCTTTCTTTTTTTTCTCAAGGCCTGACTAAGCGCGTTGGGTTACGCTGCTGGTCAGGCATCTGCTTGGCAGATGTAGTGTAGCGTATATGGATTTGTCCGAACGCAGTGACGCCTCCTTGAGCTACTGAAACTGAAAATGAAACTCAAATATTTCGCAGAAAAACTGTTCTGTGTTTGTTTTTGGCCGGAGTGAACGGAAGAGTGTTGAGTTTTAGATAATTTTAGTTGTCATAAACCATCACTGTCTTGGTGTGCTCGGGACTTTCCATCACGGGTGTCAGTCTGTCTGTCTGTCAGTCTGTCTGTCTGTCTGTCTGACTCTCTCTCTCTCTCTCTCTCGCTCTGGGGTGAGTGAGGTAAACACATTCATACAAGTTTTTAAGAACGCATAATAGACTGTCATAAACAAGACTGGTCAAGTAAACTGTCTAGTAAACTATTTGAAAGTGATAGATACTCTACATATCGCTGTTTTAAGTCATTGTTGCAATCAACAACGTACATTTCAGACATAACTATCATTAAGTTTCGTACTGTTTTTTGCTAAATTTGGGCTAGGCATAAGTGATATAGATTTGCACAAAAGATACACAGGAAGATCAGACTCCTGCCCTTTCTGCAACGCTGAAGAAGACGAACACCATTTTCTGTTAGTGTGTCCAATGTATCAGTTAATCAGAGAAAAATACCTGGTGAAAAATTTCAGAAACATAAATGAATACACAGACTTAGCGTTACTTTACAAAATAAAGACAGGCTTATGACTCGCTCTGTGGCAATGTTTATTTATTACGCCTTAAAAGAGAAAGAGAGAGAGAGAGAAGAAGAAGAAGAAGAAGAAGAAATGACATGATTATATGACTTTTCGAAAACCTTAAAGTTACTGAAGGAAATGTCACGAGCTTAAAATCTTTGTCGACCTTTTCAGTTATGAAATGTTGTGTCCATGACGTTGGTCCCTTCCCCCTTTATTTCGGTATTTTGTGTGTCTTAATTGTATGTATGTACCTCATTTGCAAACAGGCCGGTGGCCTTGCAATAAAATGTTCTGAGTTTTGGGGTGAGTGAGGTGATTGTGGGTGAGGTGATTGTGATTGTGTGTGAGGTGATTGTGGGTGAGGTGATTGTGAGTGAGGTGATTGTGGGTGAGGTGATTGTGGGTGAGGTGAATGTGAGTGAGGTGATTGTGGCTGAGGTGATTGTGAGTGAGGTGATTGTGAGTGAGGTGATTGTGGCTGAGGTGATTGTGGCTGAGGTGATTGTGGGTGAAGTGATTGTCGCTGAGGTGATTGTGTGTGAGTGATTGTGGGTGAGGTGATTGTGGGTGAGGGGATTGTGAGTGAGGTGATTGTGGGTGAGGTGATTGTGTGTGAGGTGATTGTGTGTGATGTGATTGTGGGTGAGTGAGGTGATTGTGTGTGAGGTGATTGTGGGTGAGGTGATTGTGGGTGAGGTGATTGTGTGTGATGTGATTGTGGGTGAGTGAGGTGATTGTGTGTGAGGTGATTGTGAGTGAGGTGAATGTGGGTGAGTGAGGTGATTGTGTGTGAGGTGATTGTGAGTGAGGTGATTGTGTGTGAGGTGATTGTGGGTGAGGTGATTGTGGGTGAGGTGATTGTGAGTGAGGTGATTGTGGGTTAGGTGATTGTGTGTGCGTGTGCTTGTGCACCCCATCATACTGATCAACGAATCCACTTCCACCCACCCGTTCATGATTCTCTGTCTCTGTCTCTGTCTCTCTCTGTCTCTCTCACTCTCTCTCCTCTTTCCCTCTCATTTTCTCTTGTCCCCCTCTCTTTTTTCCTTCTCAACCTCTTTCTCTCCTCGATGTCTCTCTGTGTCTGTGTCTGTCTCTATCTCTGTGTCTGTCTCTGTGTCTGTCTCTATCTCTGTGCCTGTCTCTGTTTCTGTGTCTGTCTCTGTGCTTGTATCTCTCTGACTGCCTCTGTCTGTCTGTATCTGTCTGTCTGTCTGTCTGTCTGTCTGTCTGTCTGTCTGTCTCTCTCTCTCTCTCTCTCTCTCTCTCTCTCTCTCTCTCTCTCACGTGCGCGTTTATGAATATGCGTGTTTATGAATGTGGACTTCATTTGCTTGTTATTTCCTCTTTTTAATAATTCGTTTCTCTTTTTTTGCTTTTCGTCGCTTGCTTATACAAGCTGAATCATCCCCATTGTCATTGTCTCTCGCTCTCCAGTCTCATATACTCGATCTCTCAGTCTCAGCTTCTCCTGGATCTCCTGGGGCTTCAAGGCATCTCAGTGGAAGATCTTTCTTGCATGCTGGCGAAAACAAGAATGTTGGAGTTCCGCATCTCGCAGTGGTATAGATGGTACGGTGCAGCATCTCCTATGGCCGCGCCTCGTCGTCGATGCGAAGTTGGCATGATTCGTTGCAGTCTCATGGTTTCCACTATCAGGTTTATTCTCAGTTCAAACATACATACCCCAGCGATCAGCCCTTATTTGTATCTTACTTAGAATGCTTTACAGCGTGAAACATTTTCCAAATTTTGATTTTTGGTGTGAGACCCCTAGAATAACTTTTTTTCATATATGAATAATACTGGACACTGACAAACAAATGGTGCCCCCCCTTTTTTTTTGCAAGAACACGCCAGAACAGAAACTTTTTTTTTTTTTTGCACATATGTGTCCTAAGGATAATGCAATAAGAAGTGAATTGATTCAGCCAAAGTATTATCGAAAAACCATCTATGTTTCTGATTACTTAAGTCAGGTACTAATGAATCTGTTTCAGTTAAGCTCTAAAGGAGAGGGGGTAGGAGGGGCGGTAAGTAAAGGTGAGTCCAGAACGACCTCCCTACCCCCCCCCCCCCCCCCCCCCCGGCCCCCCCCTTCCTTTTTCAATAGCTGAATTAAACCCATAGCAGAATGGTTGGGGTGGGGGCGGGGTCGTTTTTACCTGACCGCAAATGACCCCAGTTGGTCCGTCATACGAACCTGGCCCAGAATGACCCTGGGGTATAATCCAGCGGCGGGGTAGTTTGAGGCTGTTGCACCGGTCATCCCTCAGATCGTTGTTAATTCTTTCCGTACGAACGGCGAAAGAGACGACGTTAACAGCGTTTCACCCCAATTACCATCATCAAAATATTGCAAGCGGAAGGCTCTTATACTGAAGAGGTGAATGTTGACAAAGATACCACAATTCTGACGACGGAAGCTAAAGGTTGGGTCATTGAGACACCCACTGGACACCCGAGGGGTCTGTGTAGAGGAGAAGAGAGGACTGGCCGTACTGAGTGAGTTAAAAGGCATAAAACATGGAACCGAATATAGCAAGTTCCTTTATATTCCATCCATTGTTCTAATGTCAAGTGCATATGCTTTAGTAACCTGACAATTGAGTATATAATTTTTCACTGTAGCTTGATGAAGCCTTTTGTACACGTAAGTGTGTCTTCACAAGTGACTGAGAACGTTGATGTTTTTTACTTTTTGCATTCATTATCAGTTGTTTCGCTTGTCAGTTTAACGACTTCTCTTTTACGAAGTCCTTTAAGTAATTTCCTGTAACTGTATTTAGAGGTGGTTTTTTTTTGTTTGTTTGTTTGTTTTGGTGGGGTTTTTTTGTTTTTGTTTTCTTCCAAATTTCACCCACATTTTTACCCTCATTTGCCCAGTTTCTCCCAACCCTCCATTCATCCACATCTCCCACCCCTTCTAACCGATAATACTCAGATGTATTCATAAATACTTTAACAAAATGTCTTCAGTCACCGATATGTGTGACGGGACATTAAACAAAATTCCTCCTCCTCCTTTATAATACGGAAGGAGGCTGTGGGGTTATGCGGGGAGCCATGAACGATAGCTGTAATGAGGCAGCTATTTTTAGGAAGTATCACCGACAGGTGACAGAAATCCCACCGGATTAAACCAAACCGTTGAAAATATCAAAGATAAAGAAACGTGGGCTAGTTCTGAATGCGTCACTGACAGCTAAGTTCAATGACATGTCGTCAGATAATACGAACATTTTGGAAACGATGCCTATAAACAAGATGCACTTTAAGGACGTTTGGCCATGCGGTTCGGTTGTTCACCCACCCATCACTCGAGACAACAAGCACACGTCAGTTCCGGGCCTTGAAGATTACGTGCGTGCCTGCACGTGCGAGCCGGTAATAAGTGGCTCAGTTGTGACGCACGTCTGGTCCGCTTCTAACACGAGATGCTGTTCAGAGAAAGGAAGAAAGGACGTGTTTGTGTTGGGGGCGAAATGGAGGATGAAGTTCTGTTGTATAAAAAAGACACTGTAAGAAAAGATGTGATTACGGATATGAGAGGGAAGGAAGTGCGAACGTGTGGAGAAGTGATATATATATATATATATATATATATATATATATATATATGTGTGTGTGTGTGTGTGTGTGTGTGTGTGTAATTATATATATATATATATATATATATATATATATATATATATATATGGGATTGTTGTTACTTGAACTTGTTTTCATCCACTATCATGCCGTATATATACATATGATATGATGATATACGATTCATATACATGTACAATCAGTCATTTCTGACTGTAACCAGAACCGGAGAGGCATCAACCCCTGTCCAGACTGCACGCGCTAGCATTTGATTATTGTAGAGAGTATCTTGCTCGAGTTATATCCCCACTGTCTCGGCCACGAGAGCTGTAGGCAGTCCACGTTGGAATGGTCCCCAAATCCCAGCTGGCCCCCAAGGCTGCAGCACAAACAGCCTCTGCAATCTTGCCTCCTGGTTAGGGAGTCATAGTCGTTCACAAAAGACCACCTGTCATCATGTGAAAAAAACCCATTGATCATACCACCCTCACTTTGCTGTTAGCCTAACTGTAAGCAAATGTCAACCTTAGATTATAAGCTGAACGTCAGTAATACAAGCAGTTGGCTCTCTCTCTCTCTCTCTCTCTCTCTCTCTCTCTCTCTCTCTCTCTCTCTCTCTCTCTCTCTCTCTCTCTCTCATGGACAGGGATTAAACTGCCCGTAATTGCAGTCTTCAATGGATTACATTTTACATTTTCCTTGTTAATCTTTGCAAAGTGATTTTCAAATAACGGGAAGATTGTTTAGTTGTTACCTGCACTTGTTTTCGTTTACAATAATGTTGTATGAACTGTAAACTCTCTCTCTCTCTCTCTCTCTCTCTCTCTCTCTCTCTCTCTCTCCAAGATGTAAACGTGACATTCACTTCTGCTGGCATAGCCCAGGTCACCACGTGATGCTTGTAGAACACCAGAAGACAGCCATCACACACACCAGATCACTTCACAGACATAGAGGAAGGGGTCCACTTTCTTTGCGTTAGCTGTGCTTGACTATGTGTGTATACATATGTATGTGTACATAACTACATGCATGTATATGAATGTGTATTGTGTGCGCGTGTGTTTATGTAAGTTTGTGCCTGCCTATGTGTGCGTATGTGTTAGGGTAGCTGTTAGATACACATGTATGCTAAAATGTATGTATGCAGTGTGTGTGTGTGTGTGCGTGTGTGTGTGTGTGTGTGTGTGTGTGTGTGTGTGTGTGTAGTCACATTTTGGTGTGTGTATGTAACATAGATATAATGTTTTATGTTAACAAAAGCGTTTTTGTAAAGCACCTAGAGCAGATTTCTGGATTGTGTGCTATATAAGTATCCATTATTATTATTATTATTATTATTATTATTATTAAGGGGGGGGGGAGGAGGAGGCAGAGATGTATGAGTGAAAGGGAATTGAATGGAAGTTGGGCTCACGGATGGTGAGGAGGGGAGGGGGGAGAGAGAGGGTAAGAGAGGAGAAGGCTGGGGAACTAATGGCAAGCATGAACCAGACGGGGAGAAGGGGGGGGGGGTACGCTGTGAGAGGCGCACACACAAAGACGTTGCTAACGAGGTGCGATGGCCGTCTAGACACTGTAAACCAGACAAGGATGGAACACAGTTGTCATCAACTTAAGCAATTTTTTTTCTCTCCCCTGGATAACAAAAGAGAAGAAGAAGAAGAAAGAAAGAAAGAACAGAAGGTGGGGGTGATATGAGGATGGTGGGCAGAAAAGGGAATGGTATGATAGGGGTGGCTGTTTAGTGACCGGAGATGGATTGAATTAAGGAAGACTGGTGGTCTGTCCTCTGCGTGTCTCTTCCAGGATCTGTTGACAAGTGTGTGTTGTCAAGATAAGGCTATCTTTTTTTGTCTTACAAAAAATGTTGTGGAAACTAAGACGCTGTGTGAGTGTGTGTGTGTGTGTGTGTGTGTGTGTGTGTGTGTGTGTGTGTGTGTGTGTGTGTGTGTGTCTGTCTGTCTGTCTGTCTGTCTGTCTGTCTGTTTTCTTGCTTGTTTCTCTGTGTGTGTGTGTGTGTGTGTGTGTGTGTGTGTGTGTGTGTGTGTGTGTGTATCTACCTGTGTCTGTGTGGGTGGGTTTTTTTGTGTGCAAGATGGTAGATGTTGGTGTGTTTGGTGTGTTTGTGTTCACGTATTTGTATGTCTTCTTAAGTACCCAAGAATGTGTTGAGGACTGTATGTAAGGGCGAATGTTGATGTTTTTCTCAAGACGTCCTCTCCCTCTCTCTCTCTCTCTCTCTCTCTCTCTCTCTGTCTCTCTCTCTCTCTCTCTCTCTCTCTGTCTCTCTCTCTCTCTCTCTCTCTCTCTCTCTCTCTCTCTCTCTCTCAGCGTAACCCTGGTCACAATCCTTGCTTAGAACAGCCACCACAGACAGAGAACTCAGAACTCAGAACTCAAAACGTTTTTTATTCAAGGATTAAGATCGTAGGCATGACCCATTCTTCCAAACTGTTCTTGCTAATCTACATCAGTTACAGTAACACACATATATATTTGATTGAAAGGGGAGAAAGCGGGAAGAAAAAACAAAACAGAAAGAAGTCCTGCAGAAGGAATATGATAAAGAAC
>NC_134884.1:38583908-38593908 GCF_041734735.1 Babylonia areolata | reverse complement strand
AGGTGAGCATACAGGCATCAAACATTAAGTGTTGCATCTGAGTTTCATAGATCCACAAATGCACATAGCAACCTTGAAGGCTAACTTCCCACTCAGGTTTCTATATAGGAACTGAACTTTAAAAGATGGTGAAAAACGGTGATAATAAAGTGGTATATATCTTTTACGAATTGTTGCATATCTATGGCAAACAAAAAGAAAATTACAAGATCTTCAATCCTATTCAAATTACAATACTTACAAATCAGATCTGATAAACGTTTACCAAAACGAGGGATTCCATCAAGCGGTAGACGATTTGACTTTATCAGACACAGAACGCGACGATGCTCGTGATTGTGTAACTCACCGATGTAACTAGCTCTTATAATTTTTGGATGATATAAACAGTAATCACCTTCTTTCACAACAGACTCATGTCAGCTTTGGCGAAAATCATCTCCTTGTCTGTCCTTGAAGATCCATTGAAAATACTGAACATTACCCACATCTTGCATTGCCCATACATACCCGAATACAAATTTACACAATATAGTCCTCACTTGAGTTGCCCAGTTTTGTCTTCCATTGTAATAATGCATGAGTAACATATCATAGCATTGTTTTGGGTATCAGTCTAGGGATAGATTAATAAGTCTACACCAATACTTGATAAACCGTACATAAGCATCAACATAAATGGGAAACTGACCACACTCTCCAATGGCAATGTTATTTTTAACATCTCTACCCACACCCAAAATCATTTTGCATGGTTTTATTTGAAATTTTTCGATGGCTTCATAGCGCTGGAAACCCCATATCTCGGAACCATACATCAAAATTGGTTTGATTTTGACATCAAAGATTTTGAAAATAGTATCAGCTGGCATACACTGTAACTTAAAATACAGTCTTTTAATCCCTGCTACGGCTCTGATTGCCTTTCCCGAAAGATTATCAATACATATCAATACATTTGCACCAGTTTAATGTGTCACTCCTAAGTAATTGTAACTGGGTTCAACTTTGATCTGTTTACCAGCATAAAATCACTTTTCATAATCTCTAAGAAAACCACCGTTCTTGAAAACAACTACCTTTGTCTTATCTATATTCACTTTAAGGTCCCATCTACAACAATATTCTTCAAGACATTCAATTTTCTTCTGGAGATCAATCACCGAGTTGTGTGTGTGTGTGTGTCCGTCTGTGTGTATGATTGTGTGTTTGTATTTGTGTGTGCATGTTTGTGTTTGTGTGTGCATGATCCAAGAGAAGTGCAGAGAACAGAATATGAACCTATATGCAGAATTCATAGACTTCACGAAAGCCTTCGACACAGTCAGCAGAGATGGCCTATGGAAAATAATGACCAGACTGGGATGCCATCCAAAGTTTCTTGCAATCCTACAACTCCATGGACAAATGGGTCAAGTCAAGTGTAATGGTTATTACTCTGAATAATTCCCAATCAGCAATGGAGTGAAGCAAGGCTGCATATTAGCCCCCACACTCTTCGCGATCTTCTTCAGCATGATGCTGAGAGAAGCAAAGGAGGATCTAGACGAGGGGATTCATATCAGATTCAGGACCGACGGCAGTGTATTCAACTTACGAAGGCTCATGGCCACACGAAGACCTCAGAAGATGCTATCCTGGACCTGCTCTTTGCAGACGACTGCGCCCTCCTGGCGCACACAGAAGAAGCTCTGCAGGTCATCTTAGACCGTTTTTCACAGGCAGCCAAGGCATTCAGTCTGACTATAAGTCTGAAGAAAACTGAAGTCATCCACCAAAAAGCACCAGGGACCGTGTACACTGCTCCCCACATAAGTACTGATGGCCATCCCCTTAACACGGCAGAGCAATTCGCCTACCTGGGCAGCGTCATATCGAACGACGCTACAGTGACCAAAGATGTGGACAACCGCCTCTCAAAGGCAAGCAGTGCATTTGGCCGCCTCCAGAAAAGAGTATGGAAAAACCACTCCTTGCGACTCTCCACAAAGATGCAAGTCTACCGAGCTGCTGTACTGTCAACACTGCTATATGGATCAGAGGCATGGGTGCTGTACTGTCAACACTGCTATATGGATCAGAGGCATGGATGCTGTACCGGAAACAAACAAAGTGGCTGGAGCAGTTCCATCAGAGATGCCTTCGGTCTGTCATGGGCATCAAGCGGAAGGACTACATAACGAACATAGAAGTCCTAGAAAGAGCTCAACTCCAAAGAATCGAGTCAATGCTTATGCTAAAACAACTTCGCTGGGCAGGACACGTCACCCTGATGCCTGACACTCGCATGCCGAAAGCAGTATTCTATGGGGAGTTGGTCCAAGGCAAACGCAATACAGGCGCACCAAAGAAAAGATTCAAGGACCAACTCAAGAAGCAACTATACCAAGTGGACATCAACCCCAAGACATGGGAGCAGTCAGCATCAGATAGAGGTAGCTGGAGATCTTCAACGCTCAGTGGAACCCAACACTTTGAGGAAACCAGACGACCGAACATCCAGGAGAAAAGAAGAAGGAAAGACCCAGGTCCGCAGCCCAGCAACGCAGGCCAGATCTACACCTGCCCACAATGCCACAGACTCTGCAGATCACGGATTGGACTAATTAGTCATCAAAAGGCATGCCGCCCATCCCTGGCGGGAACTTCCCACTAATCTTCGCAAAAGAAGAACGAGCCATCGATCGATCGATCGAATATATATATATATATATATATATGTGTGTGTGTGTGTGTGTGTGTGTGTGTGTGTGTCTGTCTGTCTGTCTGTCTGTCTGTCTGTCTTTGTGTATGAGTGTGTGTTTTTTGTGTGCGTGTGTGTGGCAGGATGTAAAGAAGCATACATTTCTTTAAACCATTTCCCTCATTAAAGAAAAAAAAGATGTTGTTATTATCATTATCATCACGTCAAGATGGCATTCTGCCATTCTGCCTGCCTTCCTCTGTATCTGTCTCCCTGTGCCCCCCCCCCCCCCCCCCCACACACACACCCCCCCACCCCCTCCCCTCTCTCTCTCTCCTCTCTCTCTCTCTCTCTCTCTCTCTCGATCCCATTCTGTCTCTGTGCCTCTCGCTGTTATCTCTTTTCTTTCTCTCTCCTCTCCATTATGTCTCCCTCCCTCCACCCCCCCACCCCCAACCCCCACCCCCACCCCACACACACACCCTCCTCTCTCTCTCTCTTTCCAAGATGACCAGACTCACTCCCTGTCAAAGCAGACAGCTAACAATGGAGACCTGACAGACACTTCTGCTGACATGACCCAGGTCAGCATCACACAATGCTTGGAACAGCAGAAGACAGGCACCACACTGATCACTGTCTCTGTGACTCTCCCTGTTATTTCTATTCTATATCTCTATCTCTCTCTCTCTCTCTCCATTCTCTCTCTCTCTCTCTCTCTCTCTCTCTCTCTCTCTCTCTCTCTCTCTCTCTCTCTCTCTCTCTCACCCTCCATCCCCCACTCTGGTCTGTAGTGCCGTGTGTGTTGTGTGTGTTTGTTTCTTTCATTTTGTTCATTTTTTTTCGTATACATTTTACTAACACCATGCCAGTGCCTGTGTGACATGTGTGTGTGTGTGTGTGTGTGTGTGTGTGTGTGTGTGTGTGTGTGTGTGTGTGTGTGTGTGTGTGTGTGTGGTTGTTGTTTTGTTTTTGTTTTTTGTTGTTGTTTTCTCCTCTCTTTTTTTTCTCTCCTCTGTTATGTACCTCTACTAACACCATGCTTTCATTTTATTAAGTATTGTGTAAAGTAGACCCTGTTCATGGCGAGCGAGGACTGGATGTAAAAAAGCACACAAGTGCTTATCTATTATCCTCGAAATAAAGAAATTGTCTTGTCTTGTCTTGTCTTGTCTTGTCTCTCTCCATTCCCTCTCTGTCCCTCCGCTCCTCTCTCTCTCTCACACACACCAACATGACAATCAGACTCTCCCCCCCTGTCAAAGCAAGACAGCCGACAACAGAGACATGACAGGCACTGAAATGTTAACCTTTTTTATATTATACTAATTAATTTATTTATTTATTTATGTAAGCTTATCTATTATTTATTCACCTTTTTTTCCCTCAAGGCCTGACTAAGCGCGTTGGGTTACGCTGCTGGTCAGGCATCTGCTTGGAAGATGTGGTGTAGCGTAGATGGATTTGTCCGAACGCAGTGACGCCTCCTTGAGCTACTGAAACTGAAACTGAAACTAACCCAGGTCATCATCACACAGTGCTTGGAACAGCAGAAGACAACTACCAGTCCCGTCACTTCGCAAACACAGACAAAAGGGAGACAGAGGGGGGGGGGGGGGTAAGAGACGTGTGTGGCTGAGGAGGAATAAAGTGGAAGATGGGTCGAGTGAAGGTGGGGAGGGGGCAGAGGCTAAAAGAGAAAAAAGACTGATGAGCTAACAGCTTGTGCAAACCAGACGGTGGGTGCAGAGGGGACTGGGGGGGTTGGGTGGGGGAGGGCGGGGGGGGGGGGGGGGGGTCAGGCTGTGAGAGACGCACAAAGACGAAGCTAACGAGATGTGATGGCCGTCTAGACACTGTAAACCAGGCAAGGATGGAACGCTGTCGTCATCAACTTAAAAAAGCAAGCTATTTTTTCCCCTCCATGGACAAAAAGAGAGTGAGTGAAGGGGGATGGGGGTTGGGGGGAAGGGGGGGTTGGAGGTGATGATAGGGCAGAAGGTGATCCAGAGGAGTATGGTGTGGTTGGGGTCGGTGGATTCGTGGATTCGATTAATTTAAGCAGACTGACCTGCCGTCTGTGTGTCTGTTCTGATATTTGTTGACAAGCATCTGTCGCTGAAAACATCATGTAACTTTTTTTTTTTTTTTTTTTTGCCTTGTGTGGAAAGTGAAATTATGTGTTGATCTAGAGCTCTGTGTGTGTGTGTGTGTGTGTGTGTGTGTGTGTGTGTGTGTGTGTGTGTGTGTGTGTGTGAGAGAGAGAGAGAGAGAGAGTTTGTCTGTCTGTATGAGTGTGTGTTTGTATCTCAGTGCGCATATTTGTGCATTTTATGTGAGTGCACGTCTGCTGTAAAGTGAAACCACATGAGATTCAAAAATATGAATAACAGAAAAGATCCAGTGCATTTCTTTGTTGTCTGATATTTTGTTCTCTTTCCATTGATTTTGATCTCTCTTATTACTCTGAAACTGTCTGTCTGTCTGATTACTCTGAAATTGTCTTTCTGTCTGATTACTCTGAAATTGTCTTTCTGTCTGATTACTCTGAAATTGTCTTTCTGTCTGATTACTCTGAAATTGTCTTTCTCTGAAATTGTCTTTCTGTCTGATTACTCTGAAATTGTCTTTCTGTCTGATCACTCTGAAATTGTCTTTCTGTCTGATTACTCTGAAATTGTCTTTCTCTGAAATTGTCTTTCTGTCTGATTACTCTGAAATTGTCTTTCTGTCTGATTACTCTGAAATTGTCTTTCTCTGAAATTGTCTTTCTGTCTGATCACTCTGAAATTGTCTTTCTGTCTGATTACTCTGAAATTGTCTTTCTGTCTGATTACTCTGAAATTGTCTTTTCCTTTTCACCCTGAAGGCTGGCTGTGAAGAAGCATACATATTTGTTTGTTGTTTTCTTTTTTTCTATTTCCCTCATTAACGAAATTAAATATTGTTGTCATTATCATTACCTCAAGATGGCATTATGTCTGTCTCCCTCTGTCTCTGTCTCTCTCACTGTTGTCTCTTTTCTCCCTCCCCTCTCCATTCTCTCCATCTCCTTCTACCCTCTCTCTCTCTCTCTCTTTTTCCAAGATGTCCAGACTCGCTCCCTGTCAAAGCAAGAGAGCTGACAGCTGAGACCTGACAGACACTTCTGCTGACATGACATGACCCAGGTCAGCATCACACCATGCTTGGAACAGCAGAAGACAGCCACCACACTGATCACTTCACAGACACAGCAAAAAAAAAAAAAAAGGAGATAGAGGGGTAAGAGAGATGTGGCTGAGGTGGAATAAAGTGGAAGAGGGCTGAGTGAAGGAGGGGAGGAGGGGGGGAGAGGGTAAGAGAGAAGAAAGGCTGGGGAACTAATGGCAGGCATGAACCAGACGAGGGGGGGGGGGGGGGGGGGGGGGCGGGGGGGGGGGGGGGGGGGGGGGGGGGGGAGGACGCTGTGAGAGGCGCACAAAGACGTTGCTAACGAGATGCGATGGCCGTCTAGACACTGTAAACCAGGCAAGGATGGAACACAGTTGTCATCAACTTAAGCAATTTTTTTCCTTCCCTGGACAAAAAAAAAAGTGTGTGTGTGTGTGGGTGGGTGGGTGGGGTGTGTGAGTGTGGGGGTGATGATAGGGGAGAAGGCGAGCCAGTGGGGTATGGTATCCATTGGGGATTGAGTTAGCGCCTGTTAGCGGATTCGATTAAACAGACTGACCTGTTGTCTGTGTGTCTGTTCTGATATCTGTTGACAGGCATCTGTCGCTAAGAACCTCGTGTCCTTTTTGCGCATTGTGTGGAAAGTAAAATTGTCTATTGGTCTACAGTTGTGTGTGTGGCGGGGAAGGGGGATGGGGTGTTTTTTTGTGTTTGTGTGTGCATATTTATGCATCCTATGTGAGTGTACGTCTGGTTTTTTGCCTTGCGTTGAATATAAAATTGTGTGTTGGTCTAGAGCTCCGTGTGTGTGTGTGTGTGTGTGTGTGCGTGTATGTATGTATGTGTGTGTGGGGAAGGGGGGAGTAGTGTGTGTGTGTGTGTGTGTGTGTGTGTGTGTGTGTGTGTGTGTGTTTGTGCACGTGTAGGGCGCTGTCTGTTTGTGTCTGTGTCTGTGTTTGGAGGGGTGGTGTATGTGGATGCATGTTTATATGTATGTTTGCATGCACGCTTGTATCTCTGTGTGAAGGTATGTTTTTTGTCTAGAGTGTATGTCTGCATACATGCATGTTAGAGGACTTTGAATTAGAGACCTCGCCTCTCCCCGGACCACTTGTGTAAGCGTCTGTGAGTGTGGAAGGGTTAGTGGATGAGATGGAATAGGTGTGTGAGTTGTGAATGAATTATGAAAAACTTGGCATTTTTATAAAAAATTATAATGTCCACGGAGTTTGTGGGCAACTTTGACTTTTGTAGAATCATATTCCTGCACCGTTTTCATACTACACGCAGTGTTTTCCTTATTCACATCGCTTATAACATATATGGCGGCAAATAAGCACTGTATATATGATCATTATCAGTGTGTTTTTCGTTTGTTTGTTTGTTTGTTTTAATGGGTGAAAAGTCAGTTTGTTAGATTTGTACATTCACACCAGCAACAGATTTTATTTGTCTTATTTTGTAAATTAAACAATTTCACACCACCTTCTTCCAAGCAATAGAGATTGACCTGATTAACCTCAAGATTAGAAGCTTGACTCTTAAAAAAGATGAACATAGTAGTAGTAGTAGTAGCAGTGGTGGTAGCAGTAGTACTGTTGGTATTGCTGTTGTTATTGTGGTTGTTATTGTTGTTGTTGTTGTTATCATTATCATCATCATTATCATCATCATTATTGCTGTTGTTATGATCAATATCATCGTTATCATCATCATCATCATCATCATGAAAGATGCATGCGCAAAGGAACAAAGAACCAAACTAGCCTTTCTCACACCATTCAAAAATGGTGTGTGTGCGTGCGTGTGCGTTTGTGTGTGCGTACGTGGGCGCGCGCGTGTGTATGCGTTTGTGTGTGTGTGTGTGTGTGTGTGTGTGTGTGTGTGTGTGTGTGTGTGTGTGTTTATGTTTTGTGTACGTGTGCATGTGTGTGTATGTGTATATGCTGTGTACATGTGTGCGTGCACGCGCGCGCGTGTGTGTGTATGTATGCGCGCGCGCGCAGAGGAGAATGGAAAGAAAAAAAGGGGCCGAGGAAGGGAGAATAGGAAGGGTATGCTACGCACGTTTGTGGGCACGTGCGCGCGAAAAGTTTTAAACTATAAAACTTATCATTAAATGTTGTTGTAGCTGTTGTTGTTGTTTTTGTTTGTTTGTTTGTTTTTTAATTTGTGAACGCTATGATGATCCGGATTCAGTTGCAATGGCCATGGAAATTGATTATGAGCACAACGCTAAATGTTTTCCATGTTTTGTTTTGATTATATGAAATGAGCAACATTTTCAAGTAACCCCACGGTGTTTCCTGAAATGAACTCGTCTTCTCTTGCCTTGCCTTGCCTTGTCTTGCCTTGCCTTGCCTTGCCTTGCCTCGCCTCGCCTCGCCTTGCCTTGCCTTGCCTTGTCTTGTCTTGCCTCGTCTTGCCTCGCCTTGCCTCGCCTTGCCTCGCCTTGTCTTGTCTTGCCTCGTCTTGTCTTGTCTTGTCTTGCCCTGCCTTGCCTTGCCTTGTCTTGCCTCGTCTTGCCTTGCCTTGCCTTGCCTTGCCTTGTCTCGTATAGTCTTGTCTTGTCTTGCCTTGAATCCGACGCTACGACAACGGGGGTCTGAACGCCACATATAACGCCTGAGAAGCTTATCCTAACCCCCATCCGCCCTTGTCTTGCCTTGTCTTGCCTTGTCTTGCCTCGCCTTGCCTCGCCTTGTCTCGCCTTGCCTCGCCTTGTCTTGTCTTGCCTCGTCTTGTCTTGCCTTGCCTTGTCTTGCCTCGTCTCGTCTTGTCTCGTCTTGTCTTGCCCTGCCTTGCCTTGCCTTGTCTTGCCTTGCCTTGTCTTGCCTCGTCTCGTCTTGTCTCGTCTTGCCTTGCCTTGCCTTGCCTTGCCTTGCCTTGCCTTGTCTCGTATGGTCTTGTCTTGTCTTGCCTTGAATCCGACGCTACGACAACGGGGGTCTTAACTCACTCAGTACGGCCAGTCCTCTCTCCTCCTCTACACAGACCCCTCGGATGTCCAGTGGGTGTCTCAATGACCCAACCTTTAGCTTCCGTCGTCAGAATTGTGGTATTCTTTGTCAACATTCACCTCTTCAGTATAAGAGCCTTCCGCTTGCAATATTTTGATGATGGTAATTGGGGTGTAACGCTGTTAACGTCTTCTCTTCCGCCGTTCACATGGAGAGAGTTAACGCCACATATAACGCCTGAGAAGCTTATCCCAACCCCCATCCGCCCCCTTCCCCACCCCCTTCAATGTCTTTTGTCCATGTCCTCAATTGATTCAGGTAAATCTGTGAAACGTCAAAACAAACCTTTTACTGAAGGCACTGTGCGTTGCAAACAAACAACAACAACAAAAAAGCATGCAAAGTGCAGGAGTCTTATACTCAACATGGTCACCTGCTGCTAAAAAAAAAAAATGGAAAAAAAATTAAAAGAAAAAAGAACGAAAGAGAGAAAAGATTCAAAGAAGATTAAAAGAAATTTAATCCTTTTTGTCTCTTTTGGGGTGTGGAGGATACAATAACAATACATGATACTCATTGAATCCCAACTTCAGGCCAAAGATATCTCCGAAACACGCAAAAACGCACACCCACGCAAGCACATACACACACGCGCTAATGATGATTTGCAACAAAACAAATCAAACTTAAACATACTGACAAGTATGTTTTATTTGTAACAAAAGTTACACAACCTTTCCAAGCTAACTAAAACAGAGTAAAAGACAAAAGTTTGGGAGGTTGGGGGGTGGGGGGGGGGGAGAAGAAAGGATAGACAGACAGAAACAAAACAAACAAACAAAAAGAAAAAAGTAGAATTCAGAATATAGAGAAATAGACAGAAGACTGGGCGATGAAGAAGGAGAGAAACAGAAAGAAAAGAAACGAAAGAAAAGAATGCAGAGAAAGAGAGAGAGAAAATTTGGAGAGGAATAAGAAAAGAAAAAAAGGTCAGGTAATGTAAAGGAACGACAAATGAACAGGAAGTGAGAGATTAAAAAAAAAATTTTTTTTTTAAAAAGGAGGAACGGGGGCGGTGGTGGTGGAGGGGAGAGGGTGGGGGTGTAGAGGAAGAAGGGAGGAGGAAATGACGGGGGTTATGGGGAAGGAAGGACAGAAAGAAAAAAAAAGGAAGAAGAAAAGACGGAATGAACGAAAGAAAGAA
>NC_134884.1:38561408-38568908 GCF_041734735.1 Babylonia areolata | reverse complement strand
ATACTCACCCACCCTAGGCCTCCCCCTCCCCCTCCCCCTCCCTCCCTTCACCTGCACTTCAATACTCACCCACCCTACGCCTTCCCCTCCTCCTCCCTCCCTTCACCTGCACTTCAATACTCACCCACCCTACACCTCCCCCTCCCCCTCCCTCCCTTCACCTGCACTTCAATACTCACCCACCCTACGCCTCCCCCTCCCCCTCCTCCCTCCCTTCACCTGCACTTCAATACTCACCCACCCTACGCCTTCCCCCTCCCCCTCCTCCCTCCCTTCACCTGCACTTCAATACTCACCCACCCTACGCCTCCCCCTCCTCCTCCCTCCCTTCACCTGCACTTCAATACTCACCCACCCTACGCCTCCCCTTCCCCCTCCCTCCCTTCACCTGCACTTCAATACTCACCCACCCTACGCCTCCCCCTCCCCCTCCCTCCCTTCACCTGCACTTCAATACTCACCCACCCTACGCCTCCCCCTCCCCCTCCCTCCCTTCACCTGCACTTCAATACTCACCCACCCTACGCCTCCCCCTCCCCCTCCCTCCCTTCACCCGCACTTCAATACTCACCCACCCTACGCCTCCCCCTCCCCCTCCCCCTCCCTCCCTTCACCTGCACTTCATACTCACCCACCCTACGCCTCCCCCCCCCTCCCCCTCCCTCCCTTCACCTGCACTTCAATACTCACCCACCCTACGCCTCCCCCCCCCTCCTCCCACGCACGCTTCTCCTCCTTCCGCTAATCCTCCTCCCTGCACCCCCACCCTACCCCCACCCACCACACCTCCTCTCACGCTACTCCCCCCGCCTAATCCTCCCCCCCTTACTCTCTTCACTCCGCCTTCCATTTTTCTCTCCCTCCCTCACTCCCTCCCTCCCTCCCTCTGACCCTTCAATAGCGTGTTTATGCATCAAGCGTGATGTTTTACGTCATCAGAAGGGTTGTGGTGGAGGAGGAGTAGGAGGAGGAGGAGGAAGAAGAGGGGAGGGGGGAAGATTATGAAATGGGAAGGGGGGCTGGAGGGGGGAGGTGGGTAAGGGGTTCACGAACTCGGTGCATGAAAGACACGTATGCTTCGGCATGGAAGCAGGTGCGCACGCGTATGATAATCATAAAAGAAACGCACGCTCTAACCTAAACACCGGTGCAAGGGGAGAGAGAGAGGGAGACACACACACACACACACACACACACACACACACACACACACACACACACACACACACACACACACACACACACACACACACACAGATCATTCGTACTCGCAGGAGCAGATGCATGAACGTGTGTGTAACAAAAGCTGGAATTAAAAAATAGGCGGGAGATACCCATGTAATGATAATATGTGTTGTTGTAGTCCTAAGTATGAAAACATGTTTTCCTTATTACCTTCATCATTATCAACATCATCATCATCACTTTCTTCTTTTTCTCCTTCTTCTTCAACATCATCATCATTTTCTTCTTCTTCTTTCCTCTTTCCCTTTCTTGTTCTTCTTGTTCTTCTTGTTCTTCTTGTTCTTCTTCTTCTTCTTCTTCTTCTTCTTCCCCACCTCCCTCACCAATTATTTTTGGGGTTGTTTTAGCATCCTTGTTACGAAGCCATGCCAACGTAGTTTTCATTTCCTTAACTGATGACTGTAGATCTTGATACGGTCCAGTTTACTGTTTGATTGTTTTTACGAACTTTTTCATTGTTGATATAATCAGTGTGTCTGATATGTAGTATACTGCGATATTATCTCATCACTATAGCTTAACTCACTCAGTACGGCCAGTCCTCTCTTCTCCTCTACACAGACCCCTCGGATGTCCAGTGGGTGTCTGAATGACCCAACCTTTAGCTTCAGTCGTCAGAATTGTGGTATTCTTTTTCAACATTCACGTCTTTAGTATAAGAGCCTTCCGCCTGCAATATTTTGATGATGGTAATTGGGGTGAAACGCTGTTAACGTCGTCTCTTTCGCCGTTCGTATGGAGAGAGTTCTTTCCAAACCTTCTGTGAGGATCCATGCTTTACATGTGTACAGAAAATGGAATAATATATCCAGTGCATGCAGGCGCCTGATCTTGTGTTTTGTGGAGATGTTGTTCTTCCGTTAGTTCTTCTGTCGTTGTTGCAGTGTGCACATGTCAAAATTAATGATCAGGTATACGGACAAGCCTGACGCTTCCTTTTGTGAGGAAGTGACTGGGTTTGTTTCAATGTAGACCTCTTGTTTATTTACCTTTGTGCTAGCTGATTCGATAGCATAAGCAGCATTGACTTGAAGTTGGGTACCTTGTGAATGGAGAGAGTTACCACTGTTCAGTAGTTTTGTTCTTCCATCAGGTTTCAGTCTGTGTAATGCTGATGTCTTTGTTACTCTTGTGAGGAGTTCTGATTTTGATCATTCATTCCTAATGATGGATGCCAGGGTAACTTAACTGTTGATGTATACTGTTTCACGAACATTTTTTTTAATCTATTTATTTATTTTATTTTCATTACTATTATTTATTTATTTATTTATTTATTTAATCATTATTAGTTAGTTAGTTAGTTAGTTATTTAGTTGTTTTTTTCTCAAGGCCTGACAAAGCGAGTTGGGTTACGCTGCTGGTCAGGCATCTGCTTCAGTTTCAGATGTGGTGTAGCGTATATGGATTTGTCCGAACGCAGTGACGCCTCCTTGAGTAACTGAAACTGAACAGTCAGTTATTCAGTCAGTAATGACTGAAGTAGCGTTGTGGCTGGCCATCAATTAGATCTTTTCGGTGCTGATTTCCATGCCGTGCCTTGTTGATGTTTGTTCCAGCCTTTCAGAACAGACATGACAAATTCTTGCTCACTGTCTGCCAAGACTCGATTTTTTTTTCCGTATTAACGAAATGTCAGTTGCCCCGTCAGATGTTGTATTTATATTAACGTGTACTTCTGGCACATTATCAATTTAAAGAACAGTCACAATCGATGTCTGACTTACTGAGAATTACTATTGTATTGTATTGTATTGTATTGTATTATATTGTGTTGTAGTGTGTGAGTGTGTGTGTGTGTGTAGAAAACCGCGTTCAAACCCTATGGCAATGCAAATAATAATAATAATAATAATGTGATTGATAATGACAATGCGCATACAACAATATAGCCTTAAACCAAAGTTCGCGCGCGAGAGAAAAAAAAAACGTGCACAAGACAAAGCTGTACCTGAACCTACTCACACAAGCAGATGAATCGCACGTTTGAGATTATTTGCAAAGGCAAACATTATCGGAGAGTGCGCACATGAATCGCTCTTATAACGAAGATACCTTTTCAGTAGAGCAACCCTTTTTCACTGGCAAACATGAATTATAAAGCAGCAAGTTTCATCTTTCGCAGAAGTAAGCATGAACTTTGACGCTGGCTGATGTCTATATTCATGCATGGCCATGCGTGTGTGATGGAGACGCGAGATTAGGCCGTTTGCGTCAACTAGAATGTGTGATATAAACAAAGTAATGGTGTAATCACCCACCAGTGAATGAAACCAAAGTCAACAAGACGTTCCCCGCGCTCATTCTCAAGGGCTAACAGGTAAATATGTACCGTAGACATATTTCAAAAATTAATCATACTCGTGTTTGACAGGGGGGAAAAAATCCAAACACTACATAAGAAAGTACACGCACTCACTCACTCACTTACACAGACACACAGACACACACACACACACACTCCCCCCCTTTCCCCCCCTCCCCCCCCCCCCCCCACACACACACGCGCGCGCGCGCGCGCACACACACACCAATGCACCCACGCATGCACACACGTTTAATTGTTACCTCACAAAGAGCTGAAGTCAGAGTTAAATTCCAGTTGTCAGGTTAACGCGTGCTGTACCCTTCACGTATCTGTGTGTCTAACTGTCTGCATCTCTATCTACCTATCGGTCCACACACACACACACACACACACACACACACACACACACACACACACACACACACACACACACACACACACACACACATTCACCAAAAAGAAATTAAGGACCAGGTTAAATTTTTCCTGTGTTCGGAAAAAAGTAATCATGAAAAGTTGGAATGAGGTATCACTGTTCATAGGTAGGGGAAATAAATCACTTCACAATTGTTTAGTTGTTTGGTTGTTTTTGTTTTTGACATGGGATAAAAAAAAAAATTTTTTAAATAACAAAACATGGTCCTTCATTTCTCTCAGACTATATATATATATATATATATATATATATATATATATATATGTGTGTGTGTGTGTGTGTGTGTGTGTGTGTGTGTGTGTGTGTGTGTGTGTGTGTGCAAATGCAGGACAGGTCAGGTCAGCGCAGGACATAATTATTCATGTATGCTGATTAAACGCAGAATTATGTTATATGTTTGCTGTCAAAACATGTATGATAAGGACGCGGGTTCAGGTCAGCTGTAAACTGGTAGATGTAAACAGAGGGAGAAACATGCTGGAATTATCTGCACGGTGACTACAGTGGTATGACATGACTACCGCCGTATGGAAGAGTTGAGTTTTGAGTTCAACGACGACGGGCGCAATAGCCGAGTGGTTAAAGCGTTGGACTTTCAATCTGAGGGTCCCGGGTTCGAATCTCGGTGACGGCGCCTGGTAGGTAAAGGGTGGAGAATTTTCCGATCTCCCAGGTCAACAAGTGTGCAGACCTGCTAGTGCCTGAATCCCTTTCGTGTGTATACGCAAGCAAAAGATCAAATACGCACGTTAAAGATCCTGTAATCCTTGTCAGCGTTCGGTGGGTTATGGAAACAAGTACATACCCAGCATGCACACCCCCGAAAGTGGAGTATGGCTGCCTACATGGCGGGGTAAAAACGGTCATATGCGTAAAAGCCCACTCGTGTATGCACGAGTGAACGCGGGAGTTGCAGCCCACGAACGCAGAAGAAGAAGAAGAGTTCAGCGACATAGTGGCTGACGCCTTTTTAAGGCTTTGATTTCTTCACGGCTTGGAGCTTGGTTGGATGAAGATTGTGTTGTTGGAGGGGGTGATTCCTGGATGTCTGTCCAGGTGGGAGGTCTGTCTGGCGTTCCAAGGGGAAGTCCTGACTCTCTGAAGGGGTGTGTATGTACGTGTGCGTGGGGATGGGGGGATTAGGGGGGGGGGGGGGAAGGGGGGGGGCGAGGGGGGGCAAGGGAGTCCTGGCTGTTCTTCTGCCGTTCCGAGGTTCTTCCTATTCTGCTGTCTTCTGCTCCTCCCCCACCCTTCCCCAACCCCCTTTCCTCCTGCTTCTTCTTCTCTTTTTGCGCCTTATACATATTAGTAGTAGTAGTAGTAGTTCTTTTTTTTATGTAATTATTTATTTTATCTTATTTTATTTATTCATTTATTTATTATTTTTTAATTAATTGATTTTTTTGATTTTTTTTTTCTCAAGGCCTGACTAAGCGCGTTGGGTTACGCTGCTGGTCAGGCATCTGCTTGGCAGATGTGGTGTAGCGTATATGGATTTGTCCGAACGCAGTAACGCCTCCTTGAGCTACTGAAACTGAACCTGTCCCTATGCAGTTATATCATCAGTGATGGTGGTGTTGCGGCTGGTCATCAACTTGGCCTTCTCGGTGCTGATTTTCGTACAATTTCTTGTCGATATTTCATCCAGTTTTTATCATGCTCGGTGTGTTCTTGCTCACTTTCTGCCTGGCCTTCTTCTTCTTCTCTTCTTCTTCTTCTTCTTCTTCTGCGTTCGTGGGCTGCAACTCCCACGTTCACTCGTATGCACACGAGTGGGCTTTTACGTGTATGACCGTTTTGACCCCGCCATATAGGCAGCCATCCTCCGCTTTCGGGGGTGTGCATGCTGGGAATGTTCTTTGTTTCCATAACCCACCGAACGCTGACACAGTGGATTACAGGATCTTTAACGTGCGTATTTGATCTTCTGCTTGCATATACACACGAAGGGGGTTCAGGCACTAGCAGGTCTGCACATATGTTGACCTGGGAGATCGTAAAAATCTTCACCCTTTACCCACCAGGCGCCGTCACCGTGATTCGAACCCGGGACCCTCAGATTGAAAGTCCAACGCTTTAACCACTCGGCTATTGCGCCCGTCATGCCTGGTCATCGATGTTGCTTGTCTGCATGAGTATGCGTGCGCGTGACTGAAACCCGATTGAATGACACAGAAACGAATGATGAGCGCCCAATGGCATCTGTCAGTCAGCTCTACCCAGGGTAGGCAGCGAATGACTCCGTGTTTGTAAAGCATTTTGAGCTTGGTCTCTGTCCGAGGATAGGGGCTATATAATTATCCATACCATCATCGTCTGCGAAGCGAAGGTTCGTAGTAGCTCTTCCTTCAATGCTGACTGTGCTGACACGATCTTCAAGTGAGTCGGTTATGATGTGTTCCAGGACTATGTTGAACAGCGTGTGAAACAGAAGGCAGCCCTGACGGAATCCAACTGAAGTATGGAGCCACTCTCCAGAACCACCCTCTGTGAGTACCAGTCTGGTTGCTTAGGAACACAGAATATAGAAGATGGATAAGAAGGAAAAAAAAAAAAAAGCAGTGTTTTAAAAATAATTATGAATACTTTTTTTTAAATTCAACTTCCCGAATTTTTTCTCCCAAATTAAACACGTTTTTTGTTGTTGTTGTTTGTTTCTTTTTGGAAGAGATGGTCTTAGTTCGGTAAAGGTTGTGGTTGTAGTTATGTTTGGTAGTGTTTTTTGTTGTTGTTGTTGTTTTGTTGGGTTTTTTTTGTTGTTGTTGTTTGTTTTGTTTTTGTTTGTTTTTGTGTGTGTGTGTGGGGGGGGTGTTGTTGTTGTTTTGTTTTGTTTTGTTTGTTTTGAATCATGTTTCAATGGACGAGATTAATCTGAGTCTGCTGAAGGTTTTGTTTAAAAAATTCAAGTTATCATATCCGGTGAAAATATCAGGGTAATAAATATCTTGCAGAGAAGACGTGAGGGGGTGGGACATTTTATATCTTATAGGATGCAACTGGCTGAAGCAAAAAAAAAAAAAAAAAAAACAAAAAATCCTCTACTCACACACCGAAATCACTGGGATTGCCCAAACAGAATTTGACCAGGACTGTGATTATGATGCTGGTTGTCAAAGAGCCAGACGATAATGATACGCTTCAAATACGTCTGTCCATTTTGAGACACACACTCTCTCTCTCTCTCTTTCTCTCCCCTACCCTCTCTCTCTCTCTCTCTGTTTTCTGTCTGTCTGTCTCTGTGTCTGTGTGTCTGTCTGTCTGTCTGTTCTGTCTGTCTGTCTGTCTCTCTCTCTCTCTCTCATTGTTTCTTTGTCTTTCTGTTTGTCTACCACTCTCTCTGTTTGTCTGTTCTCTTTTTTCCTGTATGGCCTCCTGTCTGTCTCTGTGTCTGTTGTCTCTGTCTCGTTTCTGCTTTTTTCTGTGTTCGTCTGTCTCTCTGTCCATGTTTGTCATTTTCTCTGCATACCTCTCTGTTTTCCGTAGAACTTTTTTTCTTTTCTTTTTTTCAATA
>NC_134884.1:38463908-38556408 GCF_041734735.1 Babylonia areolata | reverse complement strand
AAGAGGGTCACACAGTTAGCGAGACAGTTGGCTTTGGCATGGTTCCCAAAGGCCAACAAGCCCCCAGAGCTTCAGCACTAAGAGCCAGTGCATCGCTGCCTCCTAGTCATAGTCCTTCGCAAAAGACTAAGTTGTAAATGACTTCCCAAGGCACTGGAGAAACCATTGATCATACAGCTCTCACTTAGCATCTGGCTTTGGTTTGGGAATAGAAGGCTCAAACTGTGAAGGAGAGGACTGGGTCCCGCCGTCCTGTGCCAACCCCAAGACTGCAGTGGATAGGAATTCACTTCCCCGTTGGCCGTAGAAGCTAGGCAATAGGACCATTGGCCTTAACGCTTGGTTTAAACAGTGTTTTATTCATGATACAACTCAGTTATATATGAACAGGATAACAAGAAAATCTCATACAAAGTCCTGTCCTGATACATGTACATTGTAAATAAGTGACCTTAACGCTTAAATCATATTGATAAACAATCTATAGGAAAAGCCAATACACAGATATCTAATTAAAAAAAATAATAACCTGAAAATACCATTTCAAAGTCCCTGTGCTTGATTCATTGCTTGACAATTGACTGACATTTCGATTGATATGAAACCCCTCCCCCCCCCTCTCCCCCGCCGATATAGCTTTTTATTTTTTGTTCACCAAAGAATAAGACATATAATAATAATTATGATATATTCACACGTTGCCAACAGGCCCGGTGTATTATGTTAAGGCGTAAGCAAAAAATAACTACATGAATGAATAAATAAGATAAAGTGAATAAACAAATAAATAGGCTGAATAGATAAATAGATAAATAAATAATTGAATAATGCGTGCATGTGTGTGCGTGAACATGAAAGACAAAACAATGAACGAAATACTGAGAGCGAGAGACGAGCGAACGAGTAAGCGAAGACAGAGAGAGGAGGGGGGGGGGAGCTGGTAAGGGGGGCAGAAATAATTTCATTTTATGATTGAATGGAATAAGCATTATTGCTTCTTTCAGTCCAGCCCTTTGGGCGAAAAAAAAAAAATCCAGAGAGGGTGGAGGGTTTCTCAACTGGAGTTGTGAAAAGGCCCACGTACGCCATTGTGCGTGCCATGTGTCAGTCTGATCAAAACGCTTTTATGTCGATTCGCCCTGATGAGCGGATTTCAACAGAACTGCTGCGTGCATGATTTTACTTTTTGTTGTTGTTGTTGTTGGTTGGTTGTTTTTGTTTGGTTTAAACAGAATATGTTGTTGTTGTTGGTTGTTTTTGTTTTGGTTTTTTTTTTGCCTTTGGTTTAAACAGGAAACGTTGTTCTTTTAAAATATCTCAACACAAGTATACAGAACTGAATCCTGCAGGACAACAAGAAAGTCATAATATGAATCTTGTCGAAATATGCACATTGCCGGTGTAAATAATGATTATGGGCATGTGCCTAAACGCATCCCCGGCCGGGGAGTAAATCTAGACCGACCCCCCCTATGGTCCAAAATCACTCATAGATAAAGGCACGTGCCTATATCCCCCCCCCACCCCCACCCCACGCCACCCCTCCCCATCCCCCTGTCCAATAGGAGGTGGAAATAGGCACGTGCCTATGTTTATCCCAGGGGGGGGGCGGGGGCTCGGGGGGGGGGGTGGGGGGGGTTGGACCGTGCCCAAAATGACTCCACGAGGAGTGGTTTTGGAACAGAGGGGGTGGAGTGAGGGGCGAATTTGGCTCAGGTCCAGAATCACTCCCCCACCCCCACACCCCTCAAATTCGGTTGCAATGACATGGTGTGTATTGTCGTTTGGGACAATTCAAGAACTTTGAAGCGGGATGGATGTGTGAAGTTGGACCATGGGGGGGTGCGGGGGGGGTCCGTCTAGATTTTCTCCGGCGGGGAGGGGGAGGGGCATGGGGGGGATGGAGGGGGGGGGACATTTAGGCACGTGCTCTTAATCCCCCCCCCCCTCCCCCCGAGTGATTTCGGGAGGGTGTGGTTGCGGATCATTACACTGGGCCTACCCACATACTAAATACGTCAATGATGCCTTTTACCGGCAATACTTTTTTTTGTGTGTTTTAAGGCAAGTGACTATAAATCATGCTCTACTCCTCATAACAGACAAAACGTAAGTTAAGGACTTCACCTTGCAAGAACTCCCCTGTATATTCAGATACATATCCTAGTTTTCTGAATAAAGAGCCTCGTCCAACCACTGTTGGAATACGGTCACTGTGTCTGGCAACCGTTTCATAAAACACTATGCAGTGACATTGAGGATGTCCAGAGGCGAGCAACAAAACTCATGGGCTCACTGAAAGAGAAGCCTTACCCTGAGAGACTGAGATCACTGGGGCTGCCAAGTTTGGAACACCGGAGGCTGAGAGGGGACATGATAGAGGTATTCAAATACCTCCATGGACATACGATGTACTGAGGCCAGTATTCCAGCCGTCACTCAGTGGAAACCTCAGAGGCAACGCCTTAAAGCTCCAGAAAAAAACGCTCTCGTCGTGATGTCAGGGGGAACTACTTTTCAAACAGAGTGGTGACACAGTGGAACAGTCTCCCAGACTCCGTGGTCCTGGCGCCGTCTGTCAACGCCTTCAAGAGCCGTCTGGATAAACATTGGAGGGACCTACCTGGTCTGTACAACCCATCTTGCCAGAGTAACTGATTTGGTTTAGCCGCGCTCGTCACGCATGCAACCAATTCAGTGATGTTTTTGGAACACGAACAGGCCTCGGGAAGAGGCCTAAAGCGTTGACCGTCAAAGTAATAATTCCTTGTCATCAAACAATATATATATATATATATATATATATATATATATATATATATATATATATATATATAAATCCTTTTACCTACTACATTTCATCATATTGCATATTCATTCATTTCATTCAATCACAAGATCACTTTGATGAGAAATGAAAAAAAGTAGGAATTCTAGAAGCAGCGAACACACACACAAAAAACAACAAAACAAAACCTGACTTCACGCGCAACCCAGCAAAGTCTGCCCCAACTAAGTTCATGTCATCGCGCACGATCCAGCAAAGTCTGCCCCAACTAAGTTCATGTCATCGCGCACGACAAAAAAAGAAAAAAGAAACAGAATAACAAAGGGTACAAACAAAATTTTAAAAGATGAAAAAGAAGGAAAGGCAGGAAAAAGAAAAGAAAAGAAAAAAGAAAACACTTGTCAACTCTACACTCAGCGACGCCCGCGGTCTAGAGTCCGTCTCCCTTAAAGTCGATTATCGGACCGAGGCGTGGCGAGGGCTTGACTTTGACTCACTTCGCCGTTGTGTCCTCAAAAAAGCGGGGCTGGTGGTGGTAGAGGAGGAGGTGGTGGTGGTGGAGGAGGTGGAGGTGGAGGCCCAGCAGGCGAGACTGGGCGGCCTGTCTAGGTCACCGTGACCCCGCCTCCCGTCTGCCGCTCCACTTCCACCCCGCCGCCGCCGCCCGCCTGCCACCACAGTAGAGCTCTACACGTCGTAACACCACTCACTACAGCCTATCAGTGGTCCTCGCCCCGTCTGCCAGACAGAACAACGAGCTTTGACCGGACCGACCGACCGACAGCCTGCTTTCTTCGGAGGCTTGGGGGATTAATCCACACAGCGACTGATGAATGGTGATTATGGAAATACTTTGCCCTGGCCTCCAACGCGATAAAAACGAAAGCAGCCAGCGACTGGCTGTTCGGTTGGGAGCCAGCTTTGCAAACTACACAAGCAGCCACGAGCGGCGCACGTCAGCATTTACAACTGACTGTGGTGCGGTGGTGGGGCTGTCCTGACTTTTCTCCCCTAAAGTCCGCCGCGATAAAAATAGCCGTAGGTAACCCCCCCCCCCCCCGTCCCTTCAACTCCCCTCTTCCACCCCTTTCCTCCACCACTACTCACCATCTCCACCTCCCCACACCACCACCACCACCCTATTTGCGGTCTTCACGCCGGGCCGGTGTGCAGCGATTTTTTTGTTTGAAGAGAGAGAGAGAGAGAGAGAGACACGCCTCCCTGCCTGCAATGTGCTGTCACGGCACGGTTACGACAACACAACTCAGTGGGGGTGAGGGGTGGGGGGGAGGAACTTGGCTTAACTGCATGTCTAGTCTCTGTGTGTGTGTGTGTGTGTGGAGAGAGAGAGAGAAGAGAGAGACACACACAAACACACACTCATTCCGGACGGGGGAGAACCTACTGTCACAGGAATATGGTGATAACGTAACCAACACACTGCTGCCCCCCCCCCCCACCCCCTTCCCACACCCACCACCACCCCACCTCCCCAAAATTAAAACAACTTGTGTTTTATTCTTGTCGGTTGAACAAACACGGTCACGTCCTTGTCTGTAGCCAGTCATGGTCCGCTTCGTGTCGGCCTGGCCCTAACGATTGCAGGTTGCCGTGCAAGTGAATCGCTAAACTTCCAGGCATGTTGCACTGCTAAATTCTCTTTGACGCTGCCGTCTACAGCCACAGCCAATGAGGCATCGTGAATTACGTTCCTGTACCCTTGGCCTCATTTTGTCCTCGCCGTAGACACGACCCACCAGTCGCTCTTTCACGTATGAGGCTCCGACGGGGATCACCAGTGGCCCAGACAGCGTGTCGAAATTTAATGACGGACTGAAACCAATGCAAGGATTTGAAAACAGCTCGGCAAAACATAAGCAGTGTGAATTAATTGTGGCTTATAACGTGACACTGGTGTAAAACGGAAGCTTTTGTGAGCGATTTCGCGGAAGAATTCAAGAAAAATAGTCCAGTGTAAACCTAGTCAGGGCCTCGAGCAGACAACACTGTCTGCATGTGAACGGCAGGGCTCTGGCTGGGCTGAGACTTGCGCAGACAGTACAGTGCGCATTTTACACCGAACACCGACGTGATGGCGGCCGAGGAAACGGCGGTGTGAGGTGTTGAGTACGTAGTTTATTTGTGAACTGTGCACGGGGAGTGAGGGCTGTATGCATCAACACCGACATTCGGGCGTGTTCCCCATCAGCTCGACATGCTATTTTGTTTTGGCCTGTTTGGTAAGTCTGCTGCTGTCACGCTTTACTTCTGCCGAATTTTATATGATTTATGCACAGCATGGAATTTGAAAGGGTGGGGTGAGCTCAGGTGGAGGAGGGGAGGGGGGTACTTTCTGATTTTTTTTTTTATCCCCAAACTTCCGGCCGTATATGTGTGTGAAGCGAACTGGCATGGTTCTAACTGCTGTCTGTTCTGTTGCAGCATTGCTGTTATATTATACAGTGGTCGCAAACGGTGAGTACAGTTTACGATTTCCCTCCTCCATTTCGCTATTGCACTTGTTTCGTCTGCTCGTGCACTCTACTTTTGCTTTGCTTCTGTGGCCATGTATGGAATTTTATTTCTGTTCCCTGTAGGCAACGTCAAAAGGGGTTGTACGGTAACGGGGCGTTATGATGTAAGGACGTGGAAATAACTGACCACACGTAACGGTTGTGTGACGACGATGCCGCAGTCGAGGCAGCCAAGCTGACGGTGTTAAATCACCGGTCTGTCTGTGACCTCAGCATGTCTGTGTCATCTAACTTTGGCTCTGCCAGCTTACGTAATCTCGGCGGTGCACCGACTGTCGTCGGCGGACAGTGACTCAGACAAATAGTGTCGGGTCGGTCTGTCGCAAGCCCTTTCCGAGTGGCAGTGTGATGGTGTAGGGTCAGGCAGGTCTGTGGCACGGCAGCCGGTGTTTCCAGGCCTGTCTGGGGGGTGAAGATGGGGCGTGACGGGGTGGCCCACGGCCCAGACACTGGGCGGATTGGCGGTCCAGACTCCGCTCTGATATGATAATTAATAGACAGAGCCACCCTCCTCCCCACCCCCCAACCCCCGTTTTTCTTTTTTCTTCTATGCTTATGTATGCACTGAGACACATAATGGTGATCATTTAAAAAGACTGCACATGTTGAAATTAATCCATGGAATAGGCACACAAAAAAAGATGGTAGGAAAACCCTGTTGACTTTGAGGTTTTCATTATCTCATCATTTTCTTAAGCATGTGTTGTTGGTTATTTTAGAGGAAGAAGTTGTAATCCATTCATCATTCAAATCATTTTGAATGCCCTTCGTAACTACTTGAAGAGATGTTACAGCAGATAGGTTTAGCAGAACCGTGAATTAAAAAAAGAAGAAAAATTCTTACTTGCGGTATAATTGACCGGGATTTTTGTTGTTTTTTAAAAGCTGGTTTTATGGACAGGAAACTAGTGTGGTTTTCAAGCAGAACATGACTTTTTCTGAATATCAGAAATATAAATTTGTACTGTCCAGATGAATGAGAAATTTAGAATGGCATGTAGAGAATGATGTAGTCACACAGATTTTCTTGGCTTATCAGAGGCAGAACACATACACAAGACAATGAAGGTATATATAGCCATTAAAGACAGTTCTATATGTATGGACTCACAAGAAGATTTGTACACAGAGAGCAATTATGATTCTCTCTCTCTCTCTCTCTCTCTCTCTCTCTCTCTCTCTCTCTCTCTCTCTCACACACACACACACACACACACACACACAGAGTCCAGACAGCAGCTGTCAGATTGTGTGATCTGATCAGATTAGATTAGAAATCATCTCATGCAGCACAATTTTACTTTTCTCTCCCCTGTCAAAGCCTGGAGTTCTGCAGATGGTTTCCCGTCCTGTCTATTGTGTCAGTCAATCTTTTTTTTTTTTTTTTCCTTGTGGTGTGTCTTAGGTAAGTGAGATCTGGTGTATGATTTTCTTGTTTACTCCCCACATGCTGCAGGTATATATGCGGAGTGATGGCCTGGTGATAAAACATCCACAGAGGTAGCACGAGAATCTTAGTACATGGAATCAAATCCCGAACTCAGCAGTATTTTCTCCCCTTCAACAAGACCTTAGGTGGTGGTCTGGATTCTTGTCATTGGGATGAGATGATAAACCAACATCCTGTGTGTAGCATGCCCTTAACATATATATGTGACAGAACCCGTGTCAACATAAGAGTTGTTTCTGGCTAAACTCTGGAGAGACGTGCTAGGAAAATAAATACACTTGGCAGAAAAGAGAGAAAAAAAAAATGGTGGCGCTGCACTGATTGACACACTGTCCCTGGGGATAGCAGCCTGAATTTCACACACACACACACACACACACACACACACACACACGCCTACACACTTGCACACTATTTCAGTATTTGGGATGACGATGATATGAATACTTGTATCGGACCAAGCTGTAAGCACTTTACAAACATGGAGCCATTTTTACAGCAGACTGCCTACCTTTTTTTCTTCTGTTTTTGTTTATTTACTCACACACAGCTCATTCTTAGTCCTTCATACACCCCCACACCTGGGTTTGTCTGTCACGGTCCTAGCATTGGCAGTCCACAGGGAAGCGTTGACAGGTCATCATGAGGCCACACATTAGAGGAGACATGCACTGCTGCTGAGTCACTTTGTTGGTGTTCGATAGTGCCTGTTCTGATTTAACTTACTTAGTACACCACCTACTGTGTCCCCCCTACTGACGACAACAATAGCTCAGTCACGAGTCGGACTGATCGAGTGTCCTCAATACCCCCTTCCAGTTTGGAGACCACCAGCCTGCCTAAAGGCGACTGAGGGCTGCCTGTGGGTGCTGCTTATTAATTACCTGTGTCATTCAGTCAGGTTTCAGTCTCACATACATACACACACACACTCACACTCGCACACACACACACACACACACACACACACACACACACACACACACACACACACACGCACGCACAATTGTAGCGTTTTACCTGTATGAATTATTATTTTTTTACCCTGCCATATGGGCAGTCATACTTTATTTTGGGGAATGAGCATGCTTGTTGTTATTTTCTTGTTTCAACAACCTACCAAATGCTGACATGGACTGCATGATCTCTAACATGTGTATTTGGAATGGTATCAAATTACCTGCACAGACACTGCATATGATGAAATGATATGGAAATAAGCATGCATTCTCACACATCAACATTTACTTCAATAAATAACTAAATTCTTTTTTACACAGAGTGCATGCACATACACACACATTTCGACTTGTACAAGTCTCTGTGTAGGTAAACGTTTACTGTGGAGAGGGGTGCTGTGTCTGTAGGTAGACGTTAGTGGTTTACTGTGAGTGAAGGATTCAGTCTCAGTAGTGGATACTTACTGTGAACAGAGGCGACAGAGTCTCTGTGGGTACCGAGATGTCACCTGTTACGATTTTGCCGTATTTGGTTACACTCGATAGAAATTTGTTCCGATGTTATGCCAACTTCAAAATTGTTCTGACGAGTTCATTTTTGACTACATGGCATGGTCACAAGAGACCTAATGTTACAATTGCAAACTGCCTCAGGTAGCAGTTACACCTTGTTGCAGGTAGGCCCACGTGTACTGTTGTAGATAAAATGTATGTTTGCTGATGTGGCTTGGAGTCTGAGTGTACCTACCAAATTCAGAATGTTCCTATCAAATTTCCTGATAGTTCCTGTGTTCCTACAAATACTTGACAGTGGTTTTTATCTCTGTGGGTAGTTTACTGTGAACAAAGGATGTGGAGTGTCTATAGTTTTGGTTGATATTTTACTGTAAATGGAGGTATAGTCTCTGTGTTAGACATTTACTGTGAACAAAGCAGGCAGAAGTGCTCAGCAGGTGGATGTTGACTGTGAACAGAGGGGGCAGTTTAGATGGAGCCTCTGTGTAGGTAATTGTTTACTGTGAACAGATTGGGCGTACTTTCTGTGGGTATACATTTACTGTCAACAGAGGTGGCAGATTCTCTATAAGTAGATATTTACTTTGAACAAATGGGGCGGAGTCTCTTTGCTGATAGATGTTTACTGTGAACAGAAGGGGCAGGAGTTCTTTTTTTATAGACAGGTGTTTACTGTGAACAGAGAGGGTAGAGTCTGTTGGAAGACAGTTACCGTGAACAGAAGTGGTGGATAATTTCTGTAGGTGGACATTTACTGTGAACAGAGGGGGCAGTCTTCCCTATTGGAAGACAGTTACTGTGAAGAGAAGTGGTGGAGACTTTCTGTAGGTAGACATTTACAGTAGACAGAGAGGGGAGTCTCTGCGAATAGACAGACATTTATGAATAACAGAGGGGGCAGTCTCACTCCTTAGGTAGACATCAATTTGTTGTGAACACAGGGGGCGGAGTCTCCCTCTGTAGGTAGACATTTATTATGAACAGTTGGGGCAGTCTGTTTATAGGTAGACACGATTTATGTTTGATTCAGTATACCGTGGGTCTTTTGACCGGTTCACCACAGAATCAAAGGGTCATTTTCAAAATTGATGAGTCAGGAGAATAAAACCCTTTGTTTTCGACCCTGGCATCTTTGTTGAGCCACCCCCAGTGCCCCCCAAATTTTTAACTGAACTTGTACTTTGTCCATTGCACTCTTTGGCATCTAAAACTTTTAAAGTGTGTATGTGTTATGTGGATACTACATGCTATTGTTTGCTGTATCATTTGCATGTTAGGTACACTTTAGTCTGTTCTGCAATAGTGCAACGCTGATTGCTGTTGGCTGCTCTAGATTTATGTGAGTTCGCATTGTGGGAGAAACAGAAGCAATGCAGTACAGCTGAAAGACAATGGATTAACAGTCACTGTCATTTGTGTTTAAGGGCAAGCACTTTTCTCTGCTTTGTGGAAAATCAACATCTTCACAGCTACAAATTGTCTCTCAAGTTTCATAAAGTGCCATGCCAGCATAATGTACACCTTGAACCTGTTTATTTCCTTTCTTGTGTATTATATATAATATATATACACAGGAAGAAGATTAGATGCACTTTAAAGATAATGTTATTCATGCCAGTACTTTCTAAATTATGGAAACATAAACATACTCCAAAAACAAAGTTTAGAACTCAAATTACGAAAGAAAAAGTCATGCATGTAAAAGAGTGCTTGTAAAATTTTACTTTGATCAGATCTCAGTTTTATTTGAAAGGGACACAGTTTACACTGTGGCACAATGTAATGAAGTAAATGCATGAGCTGTCCATGAACATCAAAGAAATCTCTCAGATTTACACTCTCCTGATGATTGGTTTGCAGAATGAAAGAGTTTACAACTATTTTGAACACTTCTTCAATCTTCCTCTACATTAGGCCGCTTCTTTCGGCAACATGCTCCATGATGTGGATAATCTTTTACATACATACATGTATCAAAGCTATCCTCATTCAAGGAGACTGGCAGGAAAGTATTTTATAAAGCTAAACTGGCTCTGTGTGCTGCTTCTGTATATAATATACAAGTGAAGATGTTATAATTTATTGAATTTTTGTAAACTTGACCCGTTCGTTTCCTGGTTTAGTCAATTAGTGACTACAAAATTTGACTTTAAAAAAAAAAATTTTCTTAAGTTATTAATTTATTTTTGTACTTATTTAATTTGACAATGTATGAACTGCAGAGGAACAAAACCTAAGGCTATGTTTTTATATTTTTTTCAAGCATGACAGATTTGCGAAAACTTAAGTGACCAACTGGCAGCCACATGGAGTGGTCATTTCAAAATTGTATGCATCAATGACCAATGACTGACACAAAACCTAAACCCTTGTAGACATTTACTGTGAACACAGGTGACGGAGAGTTTCTCTAGGTTGAAGTTTACTGTGAACCGAAGGGTGGACATTTACAGAGGTGGCAGACTCTTTTTTGGTAGATGTGTACTCATATTGTGCACAGAAGTGTTGGAGTCACTCTTTAGGTGGATGTTTTTAGTAAGTGTATCTTGAATTCCTAAGCTGGGTTTGCAGGAATCTTTTCTTGCACACTAAACAAAGTTGATGCAGAATGCATTGATTGAGAAGATATTGAAAGACATGATACTTGTATACCAGGTGCTATTCCTGTACTTCTTATCCTACACTGTGCAAGGGTAGAGAGTGTCCAAAGAATGTCACCAGTTCCTGTCAGCTTCATCATATTCACTTAGCTCTGTGTCTCTGTCACATTATACTACAGTTACACTTCTACTTTACAATGCTGTTACCATTACCATATATACTACTACTACTGTACAGTGCTGTTATCATTACAATACAGTTATAACAATTATTTTTTTATGATTGCATTGCTTTCCTCTGATATTACATAGCTTAATTGTCTTTCAAATTTTAGGAACACTTGTGAATCAGAATTTATATCTGAAGACCAATAATTGAAAATTTTTTAAGCGTAACGACATAAATGGTGCAGAAATTTAGCTTTAGCAGTCATTAAGTGTGGCGAGACTGCATTAACTGTTGGAAGCATATTATTATATTAATTATATGACTTGTTCTGATAATACAGCTTTCCAGCTACATGAATCTACATGACATGTGTTGATGATCTCTTATCTGTAATTAAACCAGTATTTAATCAGCATTCCTTCAAGATAAGTGCTCTGTGGACCTTGGCAGGAGCAGCAGCATACAGCAATTAAGTTAACATTTGTAGAACTTAAACAGTTTGTAGGCGAGTGTCTGTGATGGGGGTTGAGGGCCTGCCTGCTTCCACGATAGTTGACCGGTTTTCAGTGAGCATTATGGTGATTGATAATGGTGACATACTTCATCAGTTGACTTCTGTTGGGCATAGCTGATCCATTCATTGAGACATACACTACAGAGTGGTGGTGGATTGATGGTCCAGTAGTAAAGCATTGGCCTGGGAAGCGAGAGAATCTGAGCGAACAGGATTGAATCGCACACTCACCAGTATTTTCACCCCCATGACTCAGCCTTGAGTGGTGGTTTGGACTCTACATTTGGAAAACTGAGGTCTTGTGTGCAATATGCACTTCACACATGTAAAAGGATCCATGATAACAAAAGGTTTGTCCATAAGAAAATTCTGTAACAAACAACAACAACAAAAGTGTTGCACTATTGCAGAACAGACTAAAGTGTACCTAACATGCAAATGATACAGCAAAAAAAGAACATTTGACAGGGAAACAAACACACTAGTTGTAGGCAGAAGAAAAAAAAAGAAGAAAAAATTTGGGTAGTGCTGCTCTGTATTGATGCACTCACCCTGAGGAGAGAAGCCTGAATTTCACACCAAGAAATATGTTGTAACAAAAAGTAATAAATACATTTCATATTTACTGTACAATGCAATACAATGCAGAATAATCACACAAAATAACTTAATACAGAGGTTATTGTTACGCAATTCAATGCAGTGCGATATAACACAACACAGAGGTTATTGTAAAGCAGTACAATGCAGTGCAATATAACACAACACAATACAGAGGTTATTGTAAAGCAGTACAATGCAGTGCAATATAACACAACACAATACAGAGGTTATTGTAAAGCAGTACAATGCAGTGCAATATAACACAACACAATACAGAGGTTATTGTAAAGCAGTACAATGAAGTGCGATATACAACACAATACAGAGGTTTTTGTTACGCAGTTCAATGCAGTGCGATATAACACAACACAATACAGAGGTTATTGTAAAGCAGTACAATGCAATGCGATGTAATACAACACAATACAGAGGTTATTGTTACGCAGTTCAATGCAGTGCGATATAACACAACACAATACAGAGGTTATTGTAAAGCAGTTCAGTGCAATGCGATGTAATACAACACAATACAGAGGTTATTGTTACGCAATTCAATGCAGTGTGATATAACACAATACAATACAGAGGTTATTGTAAAGCAGTACAATGCAATGTGATATAACACAACACAATACAGAGGTTTTTGTTGTCATTACAATGAAGTGCGATATACAACACAATACAGAGGTTTTTGTTACGCAGTTCAATGCAGTGCGATATAACACAACACAATACAGAGGTTATTGTAAAGCAGTACAATGCAGTGCGATATAACACAACACAATACAGAGGTTATTGTAAAGCAGTACAATATAACACAACACAATACAGAGGTTATTGTAAAGCAGTACAATGCAGTGCAATATAACACAACACAATACAGAGGTTATTGTAAAGCAGTACAATGCAGTGCGATATAACACAACACAATACAGAGGTTATTGTAAAGCAGTACAATGCAGTGCGATATAACACAACACAATACAGAGGTTTTTGTTGTCATTACAATGAAGTGCGATATACAACACAATACAGAGGTTTTTGTTACGCAGTTCAATGCAGTGCGATATAACACAACACAATACAGAGGTTATTGTTACGCAGTTCAGTGCAATGCGATGTAATACAACACAATACAGAGGTTATTGTTACGCAATTCAATGCAGTGCGATATAACACAACACAATACAGAGGTTTTTGTTGTCATTACAATGAAGTGCGATATTATACAACACAATACAGAGGTTATTATTGTTCATGGAATCTAAACCAAACAAGGTGTCCTTTTCTGTGCTGTTTCACTGGCATTCCTCCAGCATTGCCAGACGCGCTTCCCAAGTACACTGCATGTCTGGCCTCGTACTGTTGTGGTCTCAAGGCTGACAGTTCACAGGGAAAGCATGACTGCTGTCTTGGATTTTACAGGGTTTTTTTGTGGTTGTCACAACAGATTTCAAATGATAAAGAGTGATAAAGTTCTGACATGCTGATTTATAAGGTCAGTTATGTCACTGGGAGATGATGGCCTTTGTTTATGAGCGTGCTCAATAGCAGTCAGTCAGGTAAATGGAGTCAGCTGCAAAAATTTCAGAAATATAAATGTTGGAATTGGGGTGGTTTTATTCATTAAAAAATATCTGATTGCTGATTTTTTTTTTTTTTTTTTTTTCCGGACAGTTAGTGTATCCTGTAATATGTGGTATGAAGTTCACAGCTGGATTTTTTGTAATTCTGGCTAGTGTAAATGGTGATCTTGTTGAGTTTGTTTTCTTCTGTAATTTAACATTATTTTCACTTTGGTGATGAAAGACATAATGCAAGTTTGTGTGCTTGTGTGTGTTCGTGTGCATGTATCCTCACATGTGTGTGTGTGCATATTAGTAAAAGGGAAATATACAAAAATGTTGTGTTTGTGTTCAGGTTTTTTTTGGGGGGGCGGAGGGGAGGGTTCTTAATGTTGTGTACAGGTTGCTTTTGTAGCATTTTTGTTTTGGACATTCTCTTTCAAATATATTCAGAATGTCAGATATGCATATGTATATATTTACACATATATTAATGTGTGTGCAGTGATCAGTTTTGTAAATATGGAGTATTGGTCAGTTGACAGGCTGTAGAATTGCAGACTTTCTTCTTCACTGCACCAGATGACATGGTTGATTAAACCAGTCATCCTGACAAAGTGATGTCATTCAGTGAGTCGCACAGTGTGTTTGTTAGCAAATAATCAGATATAGTGGTAACCTTTCTACCAACTAGTTGCCTTCCTATTAACCTTTAGTCAGTGCCATCAAACATGTATGCACACACACACACACACACACACACACACACACACACACACACACACACACACACACACACACACACAACAAACACTCACACATGCATACATCAGTGAATGCACACATGTACATCTGCACAAACACGCACAGTGACACACACATGCATATATCAGATGTTCACGTGCACACTAGGCACACGTGCACGCACGCGCGCACACACACACACACACACACACACACAACCACTTCTAAATGAGTTTTTGCACATGAACTTAGTCATTGATTCCCTGAATGTGTGAATATGTTTGAGGTTGTTTTTTTTTAGGGATGTCAGAGACATCAGTATCCTAGTTTGTCAACATGAGTTGAACTGGACTGAAAATACTGGTCTGTGAAGATGGTTGTTTCATGATGTATCACCTCAGAAATAAAATGATTTTTGTTGCTTCTCTTTTGGTCACTGTTGTACTCATTGGTGTGTGGACCTGAATGTCACCTCACCCAACAAATCTTTATATGCAGCTCTTGACATGCAAAAACAAACAAAAAAAAAAAATACATATCGTCTTGTTTGACTGATTGAAATACAAATACTGTGTCACTTGACAAATTTAAAAATCAAATATTTTATCTCTGGACAAAATAAAGAAAAAATACTTACCAAGATTGTATCTCTCGACTAATTAGAAGCGTTACACTGCTCAACAAATTTTTTTGATTGTGAAACCAAATTATTAATTTTTTTTTTATTGTTTAGCAAAAAGAAAAAAAAGATTATTGTATCACTTGACAAGCTAGAAAAATAAATTACTTGACAAAATTGAAAAACAAATATTGTATCGCTTAACAGATTGTAAAACAAAATAAATGTTGCGTCTCTTGACATTAAAAGTTGATGAAATTGCTGATCAGTTTGTAAAACAAATTAATGTGTCTCTTGACATAAAAAAGTTAATTAAATTGCGTAACAAATTGTAAAACAAATAAATGTTGTATCTCTTGACATTAAAAGTTAATTAAACATACATGTATGTATGCATGGTCCTCCACACGCACATCAATGTGCTTGCATGTGTGTGTCACATCTGTCTGAGAGTGAGAATGAAATGATGGGGGATGGGAGTTTGTTAGGAGGAAATGCAAAATGTACAAGAGAGTGCTTCCAATACTGAAGACCTTGAGGTTTGGGAGTAAAAAAAACATACAGTTGAAAAAAGTTTCCCTCTAAATTACTTTGTGTCTTTCTCTCTGCCTTCTCTCTTTCTACCATTTCTTTCTCTCCCTAGCTGAGTCTCTCCTTCCCTCTCTCCTTCCCTCTCTCTCCCTCTGTCTCTCTCTGCCAGTCTGTGTCTGTGTCTCTGTCTTCCTCTCACTTTTTCTCGGTCACTCTGATGCTCTTATGCAAAGTACACATATACATGCACAAATGATACAGTGCACACAAGCATGCACACACAAATTCACACCCACACATGCATATTGACACAAACACACACACAAAGCGCATGCATGTGTGCATGTGCACAGAACAAGAAATCAGTTTGCCTTGACTATCCGTTCACATTTTTTATCTGGGAGATCAGGGGGGGTCGGAGTGGGGAGGGGGGGGGGGGGGTATGGACTTGGATTATTGTACGCTTTGGGGGATTGGATTTTTCTTTTCAGTTTTTTTTTTTTCTGGTCAGTACCGCAGGTATTTGTATTGTGTATCTCTTGGGCCTGCTTTGATGCCACTCTGTTGCAAATAATCTTATATTTTATGCCAGAATCAATTCTTACAGCATCCTCTGAAAGAAAAGAACATCATGATTTCTGTGGCACTTTGTATCCAGCTATTTATTAAGGTGCCTTCAGTTAAGATAGATTAATTCGGGTATTGAGTTTGTTTCAGTATCTTGTTTCGGGACAGTCCAGGGATCGATATTTGGGATTGGAGAGGATGCTCTCCTGGCTTGCCACCGCGACTTAACTGTTATAGATTAACTTATGACGTAACTGGCGCAGTTTGGGATGAGTGAGGATGCTATCCTGGTTTTCACCGCGACTTAACAGTTATAGATTAACATATGGCGTAACTGGCGCAGTTCATGGTGATTTCTTGAATGGGATCAGACGCTCTTGAACTTATCGTCACCGGCTTGGTGTTTGGTGCAGGGCAGAGTCTCCACAAGCAGGTGGCGTTACAGCGTCCTTGCAGACGGTGCATGGTGATCCATTTGCTTGGGCTGTAGCATTACAATTCAAGCCTGGGCATGTTTTGTGCAACAGAGGGAAAAGGTATGACAGTGGGGTTAGTGCCACTGGAACAGGTTACGAAAGTTTAGCGGCCATAATTCGATAAAATGATTGAAAATTATCATGGTGGCTCAGAGCTGAAAAAAGGCTTTGTGAGGTTCGTGCCTCTGGGATCAAGGTTACGAAAGATATTACAGCCATGAATGATTAGATAAATAGATGATTAAATGATAATAGGAATGGGGGGGGGGGGGGGGGGGGGGGGAATCGATCGGTTCTCCGGGGCAGAAGGAACATTGTTAGATTCGATCCTGTTCCGAGGGCTTGGGAGACGGAACATTTGACAGGCCATAAATGAATTAATCAGAAAATCACAAATTAATAAGTGGGTAAATGGATAAATGAATAGATAAAGATTTCAAAAGCCTGGCTATCACAGCACGCAGGCCAATCCTCATCGTCAGGAGGAAAAAAAAAAACAGCAACAGAAAAACAACAAACAAAAAGAAGAGATAGAAGGGGGAAAAAAAAAAACCACCAGTTCGTTGTGCCATACATTCAGCGCTGCAGGGCATGCGATAGCAAAAAAAGGATCGAGTCGTGGGAGTTCAAGTAGCCATGAAGACATTGTAAATGCCACTCCGCCTTGACTTAAAGGGAGCCTGACCCAGACGGTGTCATTAAAAGCCGTGTGTGTGTGTGTGTGTGGAAAGAGAGATCGAGAAGGGGGTGGGGTGGGGGGAGGCTCTCTTGTCTTCGATGTCTGGGTCACCCATCCGATTTTGGATCAGACGTCAGACTTGAGTGTGTGCGTGTGTGTGTGTTCGGGCGGTGGAGACCTTGCGATAGATGTAAAAATATATGAAGTTCGATCGTCTTCAAAGCGAAGGATGTAAATATCTGTATTAAATGCGAGAGACGTAGATGTAACCAGCTTTAGTGTTAAAGCGAGTAATGGAAATATATACCTATGATTTTAAAAAAATACATACATTAATTCGTGTGTGTGTGTGTGTGTGTTCATCTTTGAAGTGACAGACTTAAATAAGCGTTTTTTATATCTGTGTTTAAACTAAGCGAGGGACGTGAATGATTATCCGTCTTCAAAGCAAGAAGCATATAGCGAAAACGGTCGATCTATATTTAAAGCAAGGGATTTATTTATTCATCCATAAAGCAAGGGACTGATATATCCGTCATAAAAGCAAGGGACTGAGATGTATATCATCTTCTTCTTTTTTCTTCTTTTTTTTCTTTAACGAGGGACTTGAATATCCGTTTTCAAAATGAGGAACTTAATTTAGATATCTCATGAAAGCAAGGGGCTTAAATATATTCCCCCCCGCCCCCATCTTTTTTTTTTTTTTTTTTTTTTAAGCGAGTGACATGAATAAATATATTTCCTTTCAAAGCGAGAGTCGACACAATATATCCATATTGGTTTAAATAATCTTTAATTATTCAACAATACACATGATTACAATGCAATGAATGACAAAAGAGCATCAGTATATCCATATTAAACCATACTCTTCTTGAAAGCAAATGTCCGCTATTCTCTAATCGACATTTATATATATATAGAGAGAGAGATATATATATATATATATATATAATGGGTCTAAACACTGTAACGGTATCAGCGGATTTGAAGATGTCAAGTACAGTACATAGTTACTCGTGCTTAGATAGATGTAAAACAGAAAGTTATTTCCAGACATACAAATTAGTCACTTTTTTTTTTTTTAAATGTGGAGAGAGAGAGTTCGCAAGTACTCGGAAAGACAACGGGAACATGCGACTAATAGGACATAGGACGTTTAATGTGGTTCTAAGCAGTACGAAAACCCTCACATGAAAAATGCCCGGAACACTAGAATTCATGATGGTGTTTGTGTGTGTGTGTGTTTGTGTGTGAAATTTAAACGTAACATTAACAAAATTAGTTAAGGTTCTTTATTATACCGCAGTAGCTATAAATCAAAACTCTCTCTCTCTCTCTCTCTCTCTCTCTCTCTCTCTCAAAACACACACACACACACACACACACACACACACACACACACACACACACACACACACACTCACTCACTCACTCACTCACTCACTCACTCACACTATCATGCTCAACACAAACCGAAAAGCGCAGCCACACTCTCAGCAAGACAAAGCTTTGCTGACTTCAGTGGGTGGGCGGAACCCAGACTTCAGAAATTGATAGAACACAGCACCTATATAATATAGATTACATACATATTAATAATAAACCACGGCAACTGGGCGACACAGCACCACCACGACACCCGCCACCCACCACCATCATCCTTGTCAACCACAGAACAAGGGTCGACTTCGACCACACGGGTCAGACGGCGAGACGTACTTGATACGGCAGCGGCTGACAGATGATAAAATACATCGTCACCGACTTGTTAGCGATAACGACGATGAGTCTGGTTGGGGGACTGGGTGCTGGCTGGCTGGATGGGCGGCGTGGCGTCGAACGGGGCATAAATCGGTATCAAAGCACGGACTGGGCCTGACGACGTGTGATACGGGCTAGACAATACGAGCCAGGGCCAGACAAGGAGAAGAAGTCACAGGACAGGAATTTAGTTTTGATGTCACGATGATTTCCGGCTGTCTGTCTGTTTGTCTGTCTGTCTGTCTCTTTCCAGTGTTCGTGTGCGTATATACATTATGACAGTGTGTGTGTATCTATGTGTGCTTTAGACATCGTTTTTAGTTGTGGTTGGGGGGCGGAGATGGGACGCTGGGGTTGGGGTCATGAGGTGAGTGTTGAAAGAGCCTCTCGGTGCACATGCAGAGAATCTCTCTGTGTGTGTGTGTGTGTGTGTTCCAAGATCTTTGAACTCTGCCCCAAGCTTCTCATAATGGCATGATAATGATCACGTGGTATTTCGCGCGAACAATTGACATTTGAGAAAGGGTTATGAGGGAGAACGAGAACGAATTTGTTTTATGAGGGAAAGTGGAATAAGTACACCCAGTCCTTATACACACACACACACACACACACACACACACACACACACACATATATATATATATATATGTGTGTGTGTGTGTGTGTAGTTTCCTAAATTTTGGGCAAAAGAGAAACGTGGTGAATTAAGAATGATCACAGATAAAAGTAAGTAACACGGAATTATGTAGGTATAATAATGATGATAATAATGATTATAAAGTACACGGAATTATCTGAGTACAGACAGTGCATTCGGACACACTAGGGTTCGCACATACCCATGCACAAATGCAGTCGTATTTGATACTTAAATGCATTACGCATGAAACATTCATAGTTGCATATAAACTAGATATGCATGTACACACACAAGAACGATTATGCAAATGGATTCATATACATAACACGTGAATTGAGCAAAGTAAATAGATGATTCGGTTGCAGTTTTCTCTAAGGCCGAGGAGAAACATTGGGAAGATAAGCTAGGGGGGCAGACAGAAATACAGAAACACGTATGAACAAAATCGCGTGAAAAGGTTGGCAAGATTCTTTCACTGTGTGAGTGGTGACGCACATTTTGGGAGACAAATAGAGAGGGATTGTGTGTGTGGGCGGGGTGGGGGTAGGAGTGGGGTGGTGGGTAGTCAGAGCTGTTTGCTAGCTAATAAATGTGCCCTCTCGTTGGCCTTGATCTGCGCCCGCCCCTCTCACCTTTCTCTCCCTCTCTCTGACACTGTCGGTCTCTCTTCCCCCCCTCTCTTCCTTGACTGTCTTCACTCTCCACCCCCCACCCCCACCCCACGCCCCCCTCTCTCTTCTTCCTGTTTCAGTTTTCTCTGTTTACTTTTTTTGTTCTTGTGCTTTTCTTTCTTAATTTTGTTCCCCAGGACTGGGTGAAAACAAAAATCATTCTTGTTATGCTTATCTCAGTACTCCGGAAAAATAATTTTTCGTCGTTCTCTCTCTCTCTCTCTCTCTCTCTCTCTCTCTCTCTCTCTCTCTCTCTCTCTCTCTCTCTCTCTCTGTGTAGAGAAGTGATGCGGGGAAAAAACGAGGAAAAAGAACAGAAGCTTAAGGCTAAAATTTACTCCCGTACTGAATTTAAGATAAATATTTGTTCTGTATATGTCTACCCTCCCCCCCCACCCCCACCCTCTCTCTCTCTCTCTCTCTCTCTCTCTCTCTCTCTCTCTCTCTCACCCACTCTCTCTCTCTCTCTGTTTCTTTAATGTTACTGTTGTGAATTTGAATCTCGCATTTTTTTTTTTTTTCTCTCTCTCTCACCATTATTATTCTTGCCCAGAGGGCCGGATGTAAACAAGTACTTTGTGCTTACTCCTTCACCCTCTTAAAATACTTCAGTGTGTTCGTTCTTTCTCTCTCTCTTTCAGTTCCTTCCGCTGCACCCTGCCCATGTACCGCCCTCTCCACCTCACCCCCTTCCTCTCTTTCTTTCGTCTCGCCGTCCTCGTGCACCTATCTGTCTGTCTGTCTCTCTCTCTCACACACACACACACACACACACACACACACACACACCTCCTTCTCCTTCCCTCTATCAATCACAATCTCTATCAGTCTGGCCTGTCTCATCTCGCCCTCTTCCACTCGGCGAGAGGGGCGGCGGACTCACTCTCACCTCGGGGTCACGCGACTGACGAACGGGTGACCAGTGTATGGGAGACCCCGGCTCGTCTGTCTGGCCCTGAGAGATTAGGGGTTAACTCTGCGTGTGTGTGTATGTGTGTGTGCGTGTGTGCGTGCGTGTGTGTGTGTGTGCGTGCGTGCGTGACCCCGTTCTGAGTGCGGAGTGGTGGCCGCTTATTTCGTGTCGCGAGCTTGGCTGTGGTTGTGGTTTTAGTTGACACGACGGGTCGAAAGGTCGCGCGCCCCGGCCCTGTCTGTGGGTCGTACGAAGTGGGGGAGGGAGGGGAGCGGGAGTAGGAGTATGTGTGTGTGTGTGTGTGTAAGAGGCTGGATGTGGGGGTAAGCGGGGTCAAGGGGGGATAAGGGAAGGAGAAGGGGGTGGCAAAGAGGTGGGTGAGGATAGTGGTGGTATGGGGCTCAATGGGCACTTTACTTTCGGTTTTGTCATGATAGGTTTTAGGTATGGGGGCGGGCCACGGCCGTATACAGGTATATATACTTCCGTGGAGGCCGTGCGTGCGTGTGTGGCGTTGCGACGATTGGAACTTGTGTGTGTTCGTCTGTCTGTTTTCCTCGCTTGTGTGTTGTTTGATATGGGAAAACGGGCGGTTAAAGCGTGAAGATGAGAGAGAGAGAGAGAGATTGTGTGTTCGACACTGTAAAAACTAAATGATTTGCAGTATGTGTCGGTCAAGATGTGTTTGCTGTGTGCGTAAGATCTCGACAGATACAGATGCACCGTAGTCTTCGTGTTTGTTGTTGTTGTGTGTGTGTGTATGTGTGTGACAGAATAGGGCGTTCATGCGTGCCTGTGTATAGTGTGTGTGTGAGTGCGTGCGCGCATGCATCTCATCTGTATGCACTTATGTTTTATAGGCAGTATGGTTCTTACAGAGCCTTTCAAACCCCCTTCCTCCTACATCAACCTGTCCACCCTTCGATGAAAGAAAAAAAATTCTGAACCAAAATTGCGTTAAAAAAGAAAAAGAAAAAAATATATATATGTATGTATAATTAAAAACAAAAATAATTAGCGCACGGCACAGTATAAATTCATCACCCCAGTGTTGTTGTTTTTTTTTTAAATTTTTATTTGACATTATACGTCCAGCGAATGGAGAGAATTGGGCCCCGCCTTCCTATGCGAAGCCCATCCGGACACAGGTGCATCAGAATTCATTGCCCCGATGGCCGAAAAAGGTTGCATGGGATCTTTGTCAACTTTAAACCTTACCTGAGATGTCTGACCTCAAGCAACCACAGACAGCCTGTTTATATGTATGGGTCCCTGGATTACCTTTGGTCGACCAGACTGTCTTACGACCCAGTTTTGATAAAAGTCAGCGGTAAAGTGGAGACCAGACTTTATGTAACGGGCCTCAGTGTCGTAGTAATATGATATAGCGTGCGTATTGTCTGCGCATCTGCATGCATACGTTGTTTGTACTCTCGCGCGGTCTTATGCATGTACGCACACGTGCGCGCACACGCACGCTAGCACACACATACACACACACACATACACACACACACACATAAACACATGAGTGCACGCACACACACACACGCTCTCACTCACACACAGTGGCGCGCGCGCACGCACGCGCGCACGCACGCACGCACACACACACACACACACACACACACACACACTTGTTTTTGACCCACTCCGCCCTTTCTCCGCATTCCCTTGTGTCTTTCAGCGGCTTGTAGTGTCCAGAGTCCAGGTTCGCATGTTATTTGAAACATGGCCAGATACAGTAATACCTTCCATTCGTAGATATGATAAAACTTAAAGGTATATGTCAGTAGAAAATGAAGAAACTGTTCTCCAGATCGAAAGAGGGAGCGGGGCGGGGGAAGTACTTCGGAAAGAGGTAGATTTTAAGGTCAGACTTGAAAGAGCTGAGTGCAGAAATTTGACAAAGCGAAAGAGATCGAGAGCACACTCCCAAGTGTAAGGTCCGAAGACAGAGCAAGAGAGGGCAAGAGTGAGGTTTATGTACAAGACCTCACATTTCATGAATTAAGTACATGGTCTCATGTCTCTGCCTTCATGTGTGTGTGTGTGTGTAATTGATTTCTGGAAGTACGTTTCAGTCTTTTAACAAATAGTAAAGAGTGGTAATTCAGTTCATTCACAAGGTACACAACTTCAAGTCAGTGTTGCTTACGCTACCGATTCAGCAAGCACACAGGTAAATAAAAGGTACATTGGGACAAACCCAGACACTTCCTCAAAAAAGGAAGCGCCGGGCCTGGCCTTATACGGATCATCTGACATGTGCACACAGCAGCAAAGACAGAAGAAATTAACAAACACAAATAAGCTTTTATTGAAGACTGGCACAGCCTCTTTAATCCTGAACAAGCCACACAGAACACATGGACAATACAGAACAAACACATGGTTGCCTCGGCGGTTTTTCAACTGGAAATGAATAGTTAGGCATGGAGATGAAATGATTAACAAATAGTAATGAGTGGTAACTCTCTCCATTCACAAAGTACACAACTTCAAGTCAGTGTTGCTTACGCTACCGATCCAGCTAGCACACAGGTAAATAAAAGGTACATTGGAACAAACCCAGACACTTCCTCAAAAAAGGAAGCGCCGGGCGTGTACTTGTACCGATTACGTTTCAGTCTATTTCTGGCCCGGGTTGCACGAGGCGATCTTTGCAGCGCGGAGTTTCCTTAGAGTAAAGAATGATCCTAGATAAATGGAATTCACAGTGGAGTTTGGATCATTCTTAACAATGAGCAAACTTAGCGTTGTTGAGTCCACTCATGCAACCCACCTCTGATTTTTAAAGCAAATATGTCCCTTCGTGGTCTCTTGATCCACTCTTCCGCTGAGTCTTTGCATTGTCATATTCAGCATAGAGAAACAGCGGGAGAGCTTTCAGTTCTTAAAGTGTACAGACCTGTATTTCACCGCTTTTGTTTTTTCTGTCCGTCAAAGTCCCTCACTCCCATCCTTTAAAAACCAACTCGAAAAGCATTCTTTTTCAAACAGTTTCTACGTAATTAAGGCATTCCATTCCATATCCATTCTCTTCCATATGATGTTGTTGTTTTTTTATGGATCCACATCTATTTCTTCCATGCGTTTTGTGATGATGAAAAGGTATATTGATTTGAAAATAGATAAATAATTAAATACAGTAAAGCAAGCAGTCAGGGGGGGGGGGGGGGGGGGGGGGGGGGACAGTAATGAAACAAGAAAGACATTTAATCATAGGAAGAAGAAAAATCACATCTGCAAACATATGCTTCTTCTTTTCTTTTATATACACGCCAGAGTGAAAGATGAGAGGCAGAGGAGTCGGCTTCCACATTCTCAGTTTTGAGACTGGTTGGTTATTGGAGAGATGAGTCGCCATTGAGACATGAACTCCGATATTTATTTATGTTCTTAATGCATGTATTTTTAGTCTGTTCTGTTTATTAGTTATCGGAGAAATGTGTCGCAAATGATACGTGCGGAACTTTGCTTATCGGTGCCTTTAATTCGTGTATTTAGTTTGTTTTTTGTTGATTGGTAGTCAGTGAAATGTGTCACAAATGACAGAGACACGGAACTTTGATGTTTGTTTAATTTAGTTAGTGTATTTACTTCTTCTTCTTCTTCTTCTCTCTTTTTTTTTTTTTTTTTTTTTTTTTTTTTAATAAACTGCGTGTTTCGAGAAGTGGTCTAGGTGGAAAGCGATCTAGAGCAGTCGGTTAGAGAATGTATGAGGAAGTTCAGCGCACATAGGATCAGGTAGAGGAAAGTTCGATCCAGAAACAAACAAATATTTAGTTCACAAGTTGACAGGCGAAGCATGTGTGTGTGTGCGGTATGACGGTCGAACAGATCATCGAAATAACTAGTTAAAACATTAGCATTGTAACATACTATACTGTTCACACACACACACACACACGCACGCGCGCGCGCGCAAGGCGCACACGCATATAAATAAATGTATACCAGGACGCTACGCAGCAGAGTTGCGCAAGCCTTTTACCTCGCTCAGTGGGGTCAAGATGACACACACACACACACACACACACACACACACACACACACACACACCTTTCTCCCATCCCCTTCCTCTCTCCCTGACTTCTTCCGCCCCCGTCTAAAGATAGACTTTTTTCTTTTTCTTAAGATCTGTGCTTTTATCTCTCTCTCCCTCCCCTTCTTCTCTTTCACCTCCCTCTCTTTCCTTCTTCCCACACTCCCCTTCCACCACCACCCTCTCTCTCTCGAACACTCTCCGCCCACCCTCTCTCTCTCTCTCTTTTCCATGTCTGCTCGAGTGCAGCTTTTCTTCTGTCTAATCTTTTCGCAGACAGCCGTCGGTCGGACACCTAACCCCGGCGGGGAGCGCTGGGCCGCGTCGAAGTCGGAAAAAAAGATGTAATGTGAAGCCCCTCCCCCTCTCCCTATCCACCACACTGACTTGACGTGGTCGGTGCGCGTGCACTCGGGTACTCTGTGTGTGTGTGTGTGTGTGTCTCACACACACACACACACACACACACACACACACACACACAACACAACACAACACACTCCACACACACTCACACTCATACAGTTAATCTCTCTGGACCGAAGTTGTATTTTTAGCATAGGGGGAGGGACAGGAGTTGGTGGGCCCCCAGACAAGATCGTCATGCATATTCAGTGGGGGATGGGGGGGGGGGGGGGGCTACAGCAGCAAAGCGAGCTGAGGCCTAAAGCACTTTTATACCTATAGCTGGTTGATGATGGTTGTGGAGAACTTGCATTGCATGCCTTTCGTTTTTGTTGTGATTGATTTCACCCCCACCCCTCTCACCGTCCCCACTCCATGGGGGTATGGTTGGGCAAGCGGGATCTATCTTTCTCGGCGCGGGTAATAAAACGGTTAACTGGCATTCCTGCAGACGAAAAGGAAGAGCTGTTCGTCGTTGTTGGAGGGGGCTGGGAGGAGGGGTGCAGCAGGGTGAGGGGGTTGGGGGTAGGGTGGGGTAGCGGCAGACTGGGTGGTGGTGGTGGATAGTCTGTCATGTGTGTATGTGTGTGTGTGTACATGTGTGTGTGTGAGGGGGTTGATATGTGGGTGTGAGGGGTTGGGGTGATGGAGTGGAGGGAGGGCGGAGGGGAGGTTGGGTAGTGGCGGGTGGCAGAAGCTGTATGATTAGATGAAAGGAAAAGTGGGGAAAATTTCATTAATAATTATTATTTGAAAAGAAAAAAAAATCATGAGCTTCATATTAAGGCAGTATATGATATCCGGTTTCAGTTGTTTGTTGTGATGAAATAGTCCCTGTCTGGCCTAAATGCAAACATAAACATGTGTCAGATACGCATGTATTGTTTCAAAAGACTTTGCTTCAAACTGTGAAAACAGAAAGGAATTCTAAAGGCTTATTTAAATGTTTGTTGACATATCAGTAAGTTAGAGAGAGAGTTAGGAAGGAGAGTGTGACACTCGTTCAACGTACAGTTGTCATCGTGCCAGATAGCAGTGCAGATGGCTCAGATGGTGACCGAGAACCTTCTCACGTTCCTTGCTTACGTGCCTGCATACAGGTGCACTGTTTAGGTTCGTTCACCCGGCTCCCACTGTTATCTTTAGACACTGTTTATGCCTGGCTCGCAGGTCATTTGTGGGATCACGTCTTTAATTAAAATGCAGTAAAATGGAGGTCTGTGAGCTGTGCTCACGGGCTGAGGTCAACTTTTGGGATGAAAGTCCGAAAATTTTCCAGAACTGGCAGTTCTATTTCTACAGTGGGTAGAATAGAATGGGAGGGGGAAAAATTAAGAAGAAGAAATAAAAAGGGAGGGGGGGGGGTGAACATTGAAAGGGATTGATTCAAACACGAAGAACCACGGTAACGTAATGCTGTTCTTCTTCCACTTGACGACCAGCATCAAAAGGCTGATAAAACTAGTATTCTGTGAGAGGTTATGAAGAGCGCAATTTGACTGAACTGCTGATAGAGGGAAGTCTTGTTAGTTGAGGGGGGTTGATACTTTCTTGATTCACTGAAACCGCTCGGCTGTGACAACCTGCTGGGGCAGTGTCGTTCCATTCTGGCAGGTTGTCAGAATTGCAGGTGGTGTTTCTTCTAGAAATCAGCCTGCTGTCTGATTCGTGTTTGTAGTGAAGGAATCAAGCACAATATCAAGATGATTAGGTTGTCTGTGAGTGTTCATTAAGGCCTGCTAATGGGCGGTGATAGAAAAAAAGAAAGGAGCATTGCTGTTGATATGATTATTTATTTGGTGTACTTATGAACTTTGTATTTTAAAATTCATGAAAGAAATATAATAAAAAAAAATTTTAAAAGAAAAAAAAAGAGGAGACAATGATGCATTCTTTTTTTCACATGCATGTGTATTTTCAAGGAACTGTTTGCACATCATAGTTTGTAGGTCTGATGTCATGAAATGGACTGGCAGCTATGGGATGAAAACGAACAAAAGTCAAAAGAGGGTGAGAAATGGTGGTAGCATAGTCACTGGCTGTGTATTTGAGCATTGCATTTTTTCCTAGGGTGAGTGTTATGGCCACCTGCATATTAGCCACACCCCGTATGCGTCCAGACAGTACATTTTTATTCTTATCCAGGCTGCATTTTTATCCTTATCCAGACAGTACATTTTTATCCTTATCAGGACAGTACATTTTTATCCTTATCCAGACAGTACATTTTTATCCTTATCCAGCACATTTTATCCTTATCCAGACTTCCTTTCTATCCTTATCCAGACATTGCATTTTATCCTTATCCAGACAGTACATTTTTATCCTTATCAGGACAGTACATTTTTATCCTTATCCAGACAGTACATTTTTATCCTTATCAGGACAGTACATTGCTATCCTTATCCAGACAGTGCATTTTATCCTTATCAAGACAGTACATTTTTATCCGTATCAGGACAGTACATTTTTATCCTTGTCCAGACTTCCTTTCTTTCCTTATCCAGACAGTGCATTTTATCCTTATCCAGACTTTCTTTCCTTATCCAGACAGTGCATTTTATCCTTATCCAGACTTCCTTTCTATCCTTATCCAGACAGTGCATTTTATCCTTATCAAGACAGTACATTTTTATGTTATCCTTACAGTGCTTTTTTTATCCTTATCCAGACAATACTTTTTATCCTTATCCAGACAATATGTTGTTTTTTATCTGTATCCAAACTACATTTTTATTCTTATCCACAAGTCCAATGTTTTTATCCTTATACAGACAGTGCATGTAGCAATTATCCAGACAGTGCATTTTTACCCTTATTCACTAATTCAGACAGTACTTCACTTTTTACCCATATCTTGCAATTTTATCATTTTAGCCTTTTTCCAGACAGTACATTTTTAGCCATTATACAGACAATAATGTTTATCCAGACTGTACAGTTTTAGCCAGACAGTATATGTTTGTCCAGACAGCACATTTTTAGCCAGACAGTACATTTTTAGCCTGAAACTAGTGAAAGAACAACTTATTCACGAAGAAGATTCAGGTAAGATGCTCATACCAAGCAGACTGAGTCACCATGGCAGAACCGGTTGGGCGTTGGACTTGTGAGCCAGTGTTCACCATTGATCAGAGTTTGAGATCCCATTTCTTCCTGGTGTTGTGTGAAGGCATTTCCCTCCGATTTCCTTCACTCCACCAAGGTGTAAATGGGTACCGGAGTTAGACTGGCGAATGTTAAAATGGTAGGAGACACTTAGGCCCTGCCTTCCTGTGATGAGCCCCAGACACAGTGGATATTTATTTACTGCCCTTATGAGCATAAAAGGCTATGTGACATTTAATGTTTTTTTAAGTTAACCAAGCAGGTAGTCCAGTCTCCTCAGTGTTGAACAGCAGCCATGTGAGAAGTGTTGTGGACTGGCAGAACGAAAAGATAAGTCAAAGTTTGTAAAGATTATGCTATCCTTGGCTTCGGGCAGGGACAGAGGTAAAATTACGTAAAAATTGTTGGCGTGTGCAGTCTTGGTTTTGTTGTCTGTGGAAGAAGTGTATTGTTTTGATTGGCCATGCACCATCACACTGACCATTGGTCATGTCAGTTTTGCTGTGTGGACTACCACATAATGACATAACAAACTGTTGACAGGTTTGGGTACAAACTATGGAACAACTGCTTGTAAAAACTTAAACTTGAAAATAAACTGGCCAGCCGGTTTGCAAAACACAAATCATAAAAAAGAATATTCAAAGTCTCTTCTTAAAACAGTTGTGTATACTGAAGGAAACTCAAGTCCAGCTAGACTTCATAAAGAATCATACACAGAAAGATTTTGAGCTGTTTAATGATCAGGCTTTGGAAAGCATGCATGAACGAATGCTTTATTCATATTGTGAAGGTGTTTAATGCTTTATTCATATTGTGAGAGAGTTTAATGCGTTGTTTTATAACAAGAGCGGTTGACATTTTCATGGACATTGTAATACAAGAATTGTGTTAATATATGTTAAGCTGTTGACACAGTCATGATTGAGATGTCTTCATTTTGCTAAAGTACATTTAAAACAGTGCATCAAGAATTAGACCAGTCACAAAAAACACCAGAACCAAAGCAATTTGGGGATATCTGATATGTAAATCTTTGTACGCACACACACATGCGCGTGGGCGCGGGCGCGCATTAAGGTGACCAATCTTCAGTCAATCCATGGCTGAAGTACTGTGCCAGAGGGCAGTTGGTTGACATTTATGTCGCCTTGAGTGTAGTTTGTAAATGTATATCCCCCTGCGGTTCATGTTTTCATATCCCCATTCTTGCTTTCATATCTGTGTTTCCCACTCACATGTTTTCATATAGGTCTATGTTCCCAGTCCATATTTTCTTATCTCTATTCCCCATTAATGTTGTCAGCTGCACTTCTCCCGATATATTTTCATATACTACCATTTTCACTGAAGGAATAGGCGTAAGTGGAAGGTGCATGGAGAACAAAAGAGCAAAAGAAAATAAAACCTTCATGTGAAGATGTGTAGAAAATACTGAGAAGATGTAAGATGTGTAGAAAATGTGTAGATGATGATGTAATGTGTCTAGAAGGGGGGAAAAAGCAAAAGGAAAACACTACTTGTGTGTGAACACCCATGTTTGGTACGGATTTCACTGTGTGACCTGTTGACTCTCGCTCTCAGCGATTGGCTTCGGACCCACTCTGCTTATTCAAACACTCCACTGTCAGCCGCCATTCTTTCTCTGTCAGTGGAGCTTGCTTGTGGAATGAACTTCCTCTTTTGCTTCGTCAGGTCCCTGCACTCAGCTGTTTCAAGTCTGGCCTTAAAACCCACCTATTTACAAGATAGCCTCCTTCCCCTGCCTCCTCTTTGTCTTCAGTTTATCAAATTTAGAGTTATGCATGTGCATGAATGGCTGGTTTGAAAGCGCTTTGATTTGTCTCTGCACATGATTCATTGCTATATGAATACCAATTATTATTATGACGGTTGCAGCCGAGTGCAGTTACACATACCGCCACAGCAGCCAGCAGCCCATTGAGGCCCGGTCCTGGGAGTACCAGAGGCAGGGCTTCACCCGCTGCCAATTCCTCATCCAGCTCGTCAACAAGCACCAGCAGCTCCGCCTCAACTTCACCCGCCTGACTGGCTTCGGACTGAGTGCAAACCCCTCCCAGCATGGCTCAGTGGAGGAGGAGGAAGGGGAGGGGGACGGAGGCTGGAAGGTGGGGGGTCCTAAAGGGAGTCCTGGTGGGCACGGCGGGGTTGGACAGGGTGAGACGCCACACAGACAGGGGTGGCTGGAGAGGGACGGTGCTGAGGGTGAGGGAGGAGGAGGCAGGACTGGTGGTGGTGGTGATGGTGCTGATGATGACCATGAGTCACAGAGATCGAGACTGCTTACCCCCAACACCCCCACCACCACTTCTAAAAGTCCACCACCAGAAAGGGAGTGGAGGGGTTCTGGGGAAGGAGGAAGGGGGCAGTTTTCGAGCTCCACCTCCTCCACCACAATCCCTTCCGCGGGGGAGGATCCGGGCCGAGAAGGGCAGTCCTCCAGGCAGGTGTTGGGAGGAGGAGACAGCAACAGTAAGAGCAGAACATTTCCTGGCGGGCGTGGAAGAGGAGGAGGTGGTGGTGGTGGTGGGATCACCCCATCACCTGCACTGACGACAGTGTTGCCAGTGTCCCTAGGGGGGGATGAGGACGGACATGACAGCAGCAGCAGTAGTGCAGCGGTGCTGGACTATGGTGGTGGTGGGAAGGACCCAAACTCGGACCCGCTCTGCCTGCCCCGGGTGGAGATCCGGGCGGTGGGCGGGGAGGGGAGGGAGGGGATGCTGCTGCACCGGATCTGCCGCGAGCGCCAGGCGATGCCACACACCCCCATAGTCTTTCAGTCGTCGTCCTCCGTGCGCATTGTGTACGAGTGGGCGCTGGGGCAGAGTAGTGGATTTACCCTCTTCTTCCACCTCAGCTCCACTGGCGGCAGTGGGGTGGCGGAGGCCCAGCCTGGTGAGTTCTTGGAGGAGTTGTCTGTCTGGAGAACCAGACTGATGTGTGTGTGTGTGTGTGTATATATATATATATATTATATGTGTTGTGCTCAATAGTGGTAATTACCCATCACCAGTAATGCTCAAAATCATACACACACACACACAGTTGCACACGGTTGCACACATGGTGATTCATATATAGTACTGTATGCAAACATATATATATATATATATATATATATATAGTACTATATGCAAACACACACTTGAATAAGTGGAGTGATGGTCTCACAGTAGAACACCCAGCTAGGAAGCAAGAGTCTTGATTTCAGTTCCACCAAGGACCAGGGTATTTAGTTCCATCCCACCCATCTAGACCTTTTTCGATGGTTTGGATGGAAGTCTTTCTATTGAGATAGTAAACAGAGGAGCTGGAGGTCCAGTGCGCAGCAGAATACACATGTAAGAACCCCACAACAACGGAATTGTTCCTGGCAAATTTTGTAGAAAAATCCACATAGATAGTATCAGTAACTCAGTGAGAGTATCAGTATCAGGAACTCAAGGAGGCGTCACTGTTTTCAGACAAATACGCACACACACACACACACACACACACACACACACACACACACACACACACACACATATATATACCTTTTTTTGAGTGCCAGTCGGGCACTCTGGACAAAACATTTGAGTGCCCAATAGTGGTTTTGAGTGCCAGCATAATAAAATGAAGTAAAATCTTTGATTGAGTTACAATTTCCATTTGTGTTGATGTTTGGAAAATCACATTCAAAATGTCCACGTGCCTGAACCCCTATAGGCCTGTTCATAATAATTTAAATAAAGATTAAAATATTTCTCTGCATATGGTCTTTTTTTTTCTTCTCATTGTGGCATCTATAAACCTTGTACACAGACTAGATGCATGCATTCATGTTTGGAATTCAAATATCCATTTCAGATTTACTTACATACATGCTGCAGCCATGCTCAGATCACACAGTTGATGTATCATGAATTCAGTCACTGTCATTCTCTTGATCTCTGGACCTATAAGGCATGGTTTCTGGTTGTCTTGACCTCTCCTCTGAGAACAACCGATGTTTGAGCGTGCTTTCTTGGTGTGTCTTTTAATTAATTTTCTTTCACCTCTTATCAAATTTTGAGTGCCAACTGGGCACACTTGACAGAAAATTTGTGTGCCCGAGCCAACTTTTCGTAGCGTTTGCACCTGGGCACCTGCTATATATATATATAATATTCACAATAGATAAAGACTCCACATATTTATACATGTGTGTGTAGATATATATATAGATAGATAGAGAGAGAGATTTATATTCCAGGTACATGCAGTTATTCAAAAAGGGAAAAAAAAGAAAAATTTATGTAAAAAGTTCATTGGAAAGAACTGCCTGAATTTCTTGCCCAGAAATCTGTTGTGATTTGAAACTTGTGTACTATACAATACTATTCACAGACAGAATATAAAAGGTCACAGACTATTTCCCACCATAACCGAGGTGATTGAGGTGTTCAGTAAGCAAATGTTCTCCATCATGATTCATATGATACAGCCATTAACATTCACCGACTTACACGTATTGATAACAACATGTCTGTAGTAAAACACTGATCATAAACAGTGCAATGCCTGTAATTTTATCATCTTCTGCAAGCCCTTAGGTGTGAGGACACACAAAAAGAAGACAGTTATTTTTTCATCTGAGTATGAATCGGGTTGTGAGTACAGATCCGGTTAACAGCTTTGAGTATGAGCGGGGGTTGTAAAAAGGTGTTCTCAAGCTTGCGCCCTTTTTCATGATGGCGGCATTTGACCTAAATGTGTCTGAAGTGAGACATTGAAGAGGATACTCTCCAGACAGACGACATGGTGTCATTGTCTGGGTGTTTGGGATCTTTGTAAGTGGGGCACACACAGCTTCTGGTTTTTTATTATTTGTTGGGGGAGGGGGTGTCTTTTTTTTATTATTATTATTATTTTACTGCTGCTTTTTTTTTTTTGCTTTTTTTTTTTTTTTTGCTGTGTTTGTGTGATTCCTATTGTTGCTACTAGTGCTAGCTTCTTGTCTTGATCATCGACACCACCCCTCTCTTGTGTCAGATCTGGCACCCCCACCCCTCTTCCCCTCACCACGCTCTCATTGATTGAAGTAAGCAAAGTGAGTTGTATGTTTCATCATAGAATCTGGGTTCTGTGAGAGAGATGGAGAGTTCAAGAATAGACCAGCAGTGCCCCTCATGAAAGGGTGTGAACACATGGCAATGATCATTTAGCAAAAACAAGAATATGCAGTCACATCATCAAGTTTTTTTCATTCTCAGAAGCCATGAGTAATACCAGTCTAAGTTGAATGAAGAATTTACATTTATAATTCAAACAATATATATATATGTGTGTGTGTGTGTGTGTGTACTCAACTCTTACATCATGCAATGCAGGAACAAATTAGGATGAAAATTAATGTTCTTCATTTTCATTTTCCTTATTGTGGAGTTTACAAATCAGAGCAGCTGCATTAAGCATTCTGTAACAGTAATGGTATTTTGCAATTTCAGTGCATCTTGATGTTGATGCATGTGTAACATTTTGACACAAGGTACCGTGCAGAAAGTTCTGTAAACATTAAATCTCTGGCGATTCTTAAAGTGAAAATCCAGTTCTCGCCATCCGCAGACAATTGAGTAAATCTTTCTTTAACTCACTCAGTACGGCCAGTCCTCTCTTCTCCTCTACACAGACCCCTCGGATGTCCAGTGGGTGTCTGAATGACCCAACCTTTAGCTTCCGTCGTCAGAACTGTGGTATTCTTTGTCAACATTCACCTCTTCAGTATAAGAGCGTTCCGCTTGCAATATTTTGATAATGCTAATTGGGATGAAACGCTGTTAACGTCGTCTCTTTCGCCGTTCATATGGAGAGAGATAAACGCTCAAAAGAAAGAAATCTTCTATGGCAGTGATAGTCCCCAGTCTCTTTGAAACCTTTCCCTCCGCTCAGTGCCTGACAGATCAGGGTTTGGGGGAGTGGAAGTTGGTCCAGCTAAGGAGCCACACAGTGTTACGTGTTTGCAGTCAGTGCCTGTATCTGTCTGATTGTATACCAGGAAGAGAGAGGGAGAGGAGGGAAGATGGGGGACAAGAGAGAGAGAAAGCGGGGCTGGGGGTGGGGAGAGTAGAGAGAGGGGAGGGAGAAGATAGCAGAGCTTACAGAGCCACACTGCTTTACCTCCCTTCCCCCTGATGCAGCTACTGGGGGAGCAATCTAGCTTAGTAGAGAGCTGGGCAAGCTACTTATATGACTGGTATACAGCCCACATGTCTAGACATGGGCTGATTGTCTGGGTTATTAATTGATCAGACTGAGTGATGTCTGGTCTGCTTTGCTCTCTCTCTCTCTCTCTCTCTCTCTCTCTCTCTCTCTCTCTGTGTGTGTGTGTGTGTGTGTGTCCATCCGCCCATCCCATCTCATCCCCGTCTCTCTCTCTCTCTCTCTCTCTGTGTGTGTGTGTGTGTGTGTGTGTCCATCCGCCCATCCCATCTCATCCCCGTCTGGCGTGATGCCCAAGAATGACCTCAACCCCCCCAAGTTCCAGTTTCATTTTCAAGGTTTCACAGCGTGCAGACATATCTATAAACGCTACTCTGCATCTGCCATAAAAAAGGAATAAATAAAAAACTAAAATAAAGGAGCATATGCCTGACCCACACTCAAACCCAATGCACTGATCAGGCCTTAATAAGAGCCTATCCTGGGAAAGATGACTGAAATGACTTTCATCTCTTTTTTTTAATGAAAATTTTAGAGCAGTTGATTTAGAATGCATAGATGGGTGTGTGATACTGGTGAAAAGACATGAAGCAAGAGTCAATGCAAGGGCAGCCCCCACCACACTCCAGCCTTGGCTGGACCTAAAAAGCACTCCATGATGAGTCAGTGTGAGCTGGTATGGATATCTTTCAACTCTCGACTCCAACAGTCAGGGCGAATACCAAGTTAGCTTCACTCGAGGGGAGTGTATTTTGGGCCAGCTAAAAAAAAACAAAAAAAAACCACGGGAAGTAATGTTAGGGCAGTTATTACTGCCTCACCCCCCCACCCCACCCCACCCAAAAAAAAAAAAATCCCATGGAGTATTTTTGGGGGAAAGCGGGATGAAGTCTGCCAGAAAATGACCCCCCTTTGAGATTTGTTTCGATTTTTCACATGAAAATGTGTTATACATAAAATACATTTGTTGTTGTTTTTTAATAAAGTTGTTCCTGTGTGAAAATTGGTTGGGATCAGTACAGGGCTTGGGGGAATGGGGTGGGGTGGGGCTTGCCCTGAAGTAACTCCAAGGGGAGTGTTTCCAAGCTAACTGCAGTGGAGTCAAAACGGTGCTTCCATTGAATAAAGACAAAAAACGTTTTGAGCTCTTTGTTCTCTCTCTCTCTCTCCTACCCTCTCTTTCTCTATGTCTCTGTATCTCTCTTTCTCCCTCTCCCTCACTCTCAAGGACAGCTTGGAAGAATAGGCCATGCCAAAATCCTTGTTCACTGAATAAAGAGAGGGAGAGAAAAATAAGGTTTGAACTCTCCGTTCTCGGTCGGCACCCCCCCCCCCCCATCCCCCCCCCCTCTCTCTCTCTCTGTCATCATCTCTCCCTCTCTCCCACCTCCACCTCCACCCCTATCCCTCTCACTTCCGCACCCTCCACACACACACACACACACACACACACAAACACAGAGAGAGAGAGAGAAGGAGCGCTGCTCAGTCAGAGGCATCATCAGTATTCATCGTGGCACAACGACGCCGGGACAGAGGCCGTCTGGTGGAGAGGACTTGTAATACTATTAATAGCCTTTGGCCAATCCAGTGCTGTCTAGACCACAGACTTACTCAGTGGTGGAATAATTATAGGGGGGTATTGCGGTCTGGTCTGTTTCCAAGGTTGAGCTTACGGGCCTCTGTCTCTCTCTCTCTCTCTCTCTCTCTCTCTCTGGGTTTTTTTTTTTCAGATGAAGATGGAGCGAGAGAGTGTAGAGCTGGAAGGGGGTTGGGGGAGGGGTGTGGAGGCTTGGGGAGGTAAATTCACCTGGGATATGGTTACGATTGACTCAGAATTATTGAGTCAGGATGGTCGTGTACCCCAGCCTCCACGATAGTGGACAGTGGTTTCATTTTCAGATAGTGGACAGTGGTTTCATTTTCAGATGTCTGTCGTGATTTTGTGTGAGCTTGTGTGTGTGTTTGCTACATGCTGATTATGAAATGACAGTATTATTGCCAAGGATTATCTTATTACAACCCTAGGCACCTCATTTGTGTTTCACACTCTACTTCATCCACATCGTGGACAAGTAGAAATGCATCCAACTCACAAGAAAGCGAGTGTTCAGGGGTTCGTAGACGTATTGTTGGCTTGAGTGCGACTGGCTTTATCATGAAGGAGTTGTTTTTGTAAGGTGGTTTTGTTTTTGTTTGTTTGTTTTAGAGAAATAGGTTTCAAAAGTTTTTAATGAGCCTGAATGCCAGTTTCTGTAAACTTTGTTTCAGACATGAAATTAGTTATCAGATCGTTTGATTCATTGTGCATATAACTACAAGAGATTTATCTGGCTGTTGGTAAACTATGGATTCCACATGGGTTGTGGAGTGACAATTTTTTTCTGTCGTTAAAAAGAAATAGCTGTCGCCTTAATGTGCCAAGGGGGGTGGGAGGGAGGTACTGTTCATTCCATGTGGCGTAGGTCACCAGATAAGATTTAGAAAGGTGGAGGTCTGCATGTTTTGTGCACGTCCTGGAAGCACAAGAGTTCTGATCAGTGTGGCCTCCTCATTCTCCTCCTCCTCCTGCTGCTGCTGCTGACCCTCCTCCCCCTCGGCCGTCTTCGTTCCTCCTCCTCCTCTTTCTTCTCCTCCATCACCTCCTCCTCCTCTTTCTTCTCCTCCATCACCTCCTCCTCCTCTTTCTTCTCCTCCATCACCTCCTCCTCCTCTTTCTTCTCCTCCATCACCTCCTCCTCTTTCTTCTCCTCCATCACCTCCTCCTCTTCTCCTCCATCACCTCCTCCTCCTCTTTCTTCTCCATCACCTCCTCCTCTTTCTTCTCCTCCATCACCTCCTCCTCTTTCTTCTCCTCCATCACCTCCTCCTCCTCTTTCTTCTTCTTACCGTTATAATGACAGCCATCATCATCACCACCCTTATTTCTGCAGTCACAAGAGTGTCGCATAAGATCTGTCATTTGTGTGTTAATCAAAGCCTGGGTCTCTGCAAAATGCCTCCCTCGTTCATTCTGCAAGGTCGTCAGTCTGTCGATTTTTTTTTTCCTTTGGTAATATCACGCCATTAGAAAGACATTGTCAGAAAAAAGGAAAGGCGAGTAAAAAATAAAGCAGGTCACATAATGATTTATATATTGCTTTCAGAAGCAATGCATAATACATTAATAGTGTATTTTCTCATGTACGCTGTTGTTTTACGCTTTTTTTTTTTCTTGTGTGTGTGTAGATAACGCACTGTCTCGGCTGTGTGTGCTTGCTTTGTTCGATTTCTGCTGTCGTCTTATTCTCTCCCCCACTCCCCCACCCCCACCCCACCCCCAACACTTCCCTCTTTTTTCCAAGTTAAAACCGAATCCAGCAGCTGTTTTGTTGATTTTCTGTCACTTGGCTTACATCTCCAGAGAAGTCGGTGGCTGGGTTAAAAAAAAGAAAAAAAAGTCAATGTAGGCCAGTGCAGTTTCTGTATTTTTTTTTGTCTCATCAGCATACGTGTGTGTGTGTGTGTGTGTGTGTGTGTGTGTGTGTGTGTGTCTGCACGCACTGGTGCGTGTTTAAATGAAAAGTGTGCGCTTGCTTGTGTGTGTGTTCATGTAGCAGTTTGTTTATATTAGGGAGAGACGCAGTTTCTCAGGATTTGCGTAAACACAATGCTGTGTACTGTGGGTCCCTCCCATTTTTATTAATTTTATTTATTTATTTATTATATAGAAATGGTCGTAGCATTGCCCCTCCCTTGCACGCTCCTGCCCCACCGCTTCTTTCTCTCTGAAGTTGGCTGGTCGAGTTGTATCAAATGATCTTACTGGCGCGTGTAAAGCATAAATATTGAGTAACCAATACAAGTGTGTGTGCGCGTTTGAGTGTGAACTGAGTGTACTGTATGCGTTATACATACGTATGTGTGCCTTTTAAAAATGCCTCCAAATGTAACATTACAGTGGCATTTGTCAAAAACCAAGCCGCCATTTAGGAATGCATGAATGTGATTGTCGGTGTTGACATTCACAGTTGTGGTTAATGTTTTCTTGTCCATTTACTCTTTGCAGTATGTGTGTTCGTTTCTCTGTACACCGCCGTTATTTCTTTATACATTGACCCCCTTGCCAAAAGTTTTTAGTCTGCACCCCCCCCCCCCTCTCTCTCTCTCTCTCTCTCTCTCTCTCTCTCTCTCTCTCTGTCTTCCCCTTTCCCTTTCCCCCCTGTTTGTACCCATCCATCATTTTGTGTCATGAAATGTAGACCTTAATTCTGGGCAGAGATTTGGTGGAGAGAGAGAGAGAGAGAGTGCACCAGTGTTTATTGTGCTCGGGAATTGAAGTATGTAAAGAATTTTTCATGTTTCTTCCCCGTCCCCTCCCTCTAACTCCCCCACCCCCGCTCTCTCTCTCTCTCTCTCTCTCTCTCTCTCTCTCTCTCTCTCTCTTCATCCACCCCTACCCCCGAATCTTCTTCCTTTCGTCCTCAGTCGTTGTCATAGTATTGTTGTTGTTGAATAGCCCCGCTGCGTTTTTGTATGTCTGTACAAGTATACTGTGTGCCTGCCTGCCTGCCTGCATGTCTTGTCTGTCTGTCTGTCTGACATGCGCTGTTTTCTAACTACAGTGGTGCGCGGCGCCGCTGTGTTTCTTGTTTGGTTTGGCGGGTCAGGTCACTCCGTTCTGCTGGCGTTAGGGTAAAGAACACTGCCTGTCTGTGTATGTCTGCTGTGTCTGGCCTGCGTGCGGGCTTGTGTGTGTGTGTGTATGGGGGTTGTGGTGGTGTCGGTAATGGGTGTGTGGGTGGTGGGGATATGTGTGTGTGTGTGAAAAGCGCGCGCTGAAAGCTCCTCACTGTTGTATGTGTGAGGGAAGGGGGAATGGCTGTGTGTGTGTGTGTGTGTGTGTGTGTGTTAGCTTGCGCGAGCATGCGTACAAAAACCTTTCTGCTTCAGAGGGCGAATAGAAACTGAGGTGGATGTATGGTGTGTACGTCATGTGTATACATCTGTGTGTGTGTGTGTGTGCGCGCGCGCGCGCGAACCTGCCAGTGAGTCATTTGCTGCACGCCTGTCAAGAGCTCTACAGTTGAACCTGCCCCGTAAGTCCTTGTCATCGTCGCAATTATAACCATGAATACAAACCGGAGTTATGGACATTGACGATGTCGTCGTTGTAGTTGCCTGTGTCCAGTCCTCTGTGTGTGTGTGTGTGTGTGTGTGTTTTCAGTTGTTTCTTTCCAGTTTAAATCGCCTCCTTGATTCGTTTCCGTGCACGCATGCTGTGCTGACTTGATCGCTTTGTAGCGCCCATACACCCCGAGCTGCGTGTTATAATGTTGTTATTACCATCAACAACATCACTACGATCGGTGTCTGGAGCATGTGACGTCTGACAAAGTGTCATCCACGCAGTATAAAGCGCCATAGAGTGGAGAGCTTTAACAGCCTGTCGGCAAAACCCCTTAGCTCAAGTTGCTCACGTCTTAGGGCAGTAAACCACCAGTGTGTACATTCAGACGAACAGCCAGCATTTTATCACCGCCTTCTTCACCAGGACTGTGGTGGCTTCCCCTTCCTCTTCCTCCTCATTACTATTTAAAGGAATTCCTTCCGACTTGACGACGGTGGTATTTCTGGAAATAGAGAAACAGAAAGAAAGGAAGGAGGGGGGGGGGGGACCAAAAAACCCCCAGGGCGTTGTTCGGTGTGTGCATGTGACACAAGTGGGTCGTGTACTGTCTTGTGCCGATTGTTTGTCGTGTAAACTAAGTCCTGACCTCTTTGACTGCTGTTCGCGGATATGTTCATCAGTGACGGGGGGCTGTTGCCAGACTGAGGCGAGACAGAGGTTACAGATCAGGGTGACAATCACAATGATAATCTGTATTTGGACTTATTCTTGGGTCTGCATCACTTTTGAACAGCAGAAGCAGTTACATCACTTTAAAAAAAAAAAAAGTGTACTAGTAGTAGGAGAAAGAAAAGAACGGGCTACCGGATGGAAGAAAGGAATTAAATGACCTATTATCTGACTGTCCCTTGATGTGAGGTTGTTGAGCTTGGGTCTTGGTTCGGTGATGATTTCGTTTTCAAGGGGGAGAGTCCTGGACGTCTGTCCGGGTGGGGGGGCGTTTGGTGTTCCAAGGGGTACTCCTGGCTGTCTGAAGGGGGTGAAGTCCTGGCTGTCAGGTGGGGGGAGGGGGGGGGGGCGGGGGGAGAAGGATGACGTCCTGCCTGCTTGAAGGGGATGACGTTCTGGTTGTCTGTGTGGGGGTGGGGTGACGTCCTGGTTGTCTGTGTGAGGGTTGGGTGACGTCCTGGCTGTTTGAAGGGGGTGACGTCCCGGTTGACCTGGCTGTTTGAAGGGGGTGACGTCCCGGTTGACCTGGCTGTTTGAAGGGGGTGACGTTTTGGTTGTCTGTGTGGGGGTGGGGTGACGTCCTGGCTGTTTGAAGGGGGTGACGTCTTGGTTGTCCTGGCTGTTCGAAGGGGGTGACGTTCTGGTTGTCTGTGTGGGGGTGGGGTGACGTCCTGGCTGTTTGAAGGGGGTGACGTCCTGGTTGTCTGTGTGGGGGTGGGGTGACATCTTGGCTGTTCAAAGAGGGTGACGTCCTGCTTGTTTGAAGGGGGTGATGTCCTGGCTGTTCAAAGGGGGTGAAGTCCTGGCTGTTTGAAGGGAGTGAAGTCCTGGCTGTTTGAAGGGAGTGAAGTCCTGGCTGTTTGAAGGGAGTGAAGTCGTGGCTGTTTGAAGGGGGTGACGTCCTGGTTGTCTGTAAGGGGGCGGGGGTGGGGGAGTCCTCGCTGTTTGAAAAGGGTGACGTCCTGGTTGTCGTTGGGGGGGGGACGTCCTGCCTGTCTGAAGGGGGCGTACAGGCTGTCTGAAAGGGTGACGTCCTGGCTGTCTGAAGGGGGGGGGTGTCCTGGCTGTCTGAAGGGGGTGACGTCCAGGCTGTCTGAAGGGGCGACGTCCTGGCTGTTTGAAGGTGGCGTCCAGGCTGTCTGAAAGGGTGATGTCCTGGCTGTCTGAAGGGGGGGGGATGGTGTCCTGGCTGTCTGAAGGGGGGTGACGTCCAGGCTGTCTGAAGGGGCGACGTCCTGGCTGTCTGAAGGTGGCGTCCAGGCTGTCGGAAAGGGTGATGTCCTGGCTGTCTGAAGGGGGGGGGATGGTGTCCTGGCTGTCTGAAGGGGGTGACGTCCAGGCTGTCTGAAGGGGCAACGTCCTGGCTGTCCGTAGTGGGGGGGGGTGATGTCCTGGCTGTCTGAAGGGGAGGACGTCCTGGCTGTTCTGGCGTACCAATGGTGACGTCCTGGCTTCTGTGACGGCGCATAAACATGATTATTTTACGCTGTGTATGCGTGCATGTTACCCCTGTCTATGTGGGTGTACAGTATTATTAATGGTGGGGTTGGGAGGAGATTAGGCGTATTTGGGGAATGGGGGTGGGAGAGAGAGGGTGGGAGGAATGGGGTTGGAGCGGGGTGGGGGTGTACTTAATGTGACTAACCTCGCTGTCGACTGATTATAATTCATCATAAAAAAAAAAAACTTGCCGAGTTGAAGCCTGTTTGAGCTCGCGCGCGTCTTTGCTTGCATGTCTACATATTATGAGGTTGCCTGGTTGTCAGAACTTAATTTCAACAATAACAACAAAACATGCTGTGTTGAGTGTTAAGTTGATGGTTATGTTAATCGAGGCAGTGTATTTGTTCATGTGCACTTTAATTTGTGGAGGGTGGGGGCGAGTGCGTTGATTTGCGGATGCTGCAATGTGCAACTGCACCCGCCCGCCCGCATGCATAACACATTTCGACATGTTCGAGTGGAAAACAATTATTCATATATGCATACGGTTCACTACATCTGCTTGGCGGGTATCTGACAGCAACACAATCCAACGCGCTTGGTCAGGATTTAAATGCATGCACATTGTATGCCTGCCAGAGTGGATTTCTTCGACAGAATTTTGCCTGATGACAACACTTTTGTTGCCATGGGGTTTTTTGTGTTTTTTGTTTTTGTTGTTGTTGTTTTTTGGGGGGGTTGTTGTTTGTTTGTTTCTTCTTCTTCGTCTTCCAGTGCGGCTAGTGCGTGCTGCTCTGTTGATCGTCTCAGCTGAACGGCTGGACGCTCGTTTTATTTTCCAGTCGAAGTTGGGATAGAAAGGGCGAGGGCTGGAATTGAACCCAGACCTTACGGACACTGTATTGACAGATGAGCGTCTTAACATTCTGCCAATTTCCTCCGGCAGTCCAAAAAAAAAGAACAATAATAAGGCAGAAGAGACGGAATCAAAATGAAAATTTGAGAAAAGGGTCACACACACACACACACACACACACACACACACACACACACACACTCTCTCTCTCTCTCTCTCTCTCTCTCTCTCTCTCTCTCTCTCTCTCTCTGTGTGTGTGTGTTGGGGTGGGTGGGAGGGAGGCGACAGAGAGTCTGAACACTTTGTTTCATCCAGTAATCGTACGTCGAGTGCTCCTCTAAACCTTCATGTTAATTCTCCTCCTCGGCTCCTCTGCACTTGAGAACGCCAGCTTTAGTTTTGTTATGAAATACTGGGGAGTGCGAGGTGCAGCATTATTCAAGGTATTCATTTGGACGGAAGGATGGGGAGACAGGTATTTATATACTTTTCTTTCGGGTTTTTTGTTGATGTTGTTTTTTTGCAACGAGCGCACGAATAAGGGCCCGCGTGCATACGCATAGACGCGCGCGAATCTATTTCAGAAAATACGCACACACGCACGCGCGCACACACACACTGTGTGTGTGTGTGTGCGCGCGCGCGCGTCTCACGTACACACGCACATTCTCCCTCTCTCACTCACACACACGCGCGCTTGCGCACGCACACGCGCGCGCGCACACACACACACACTGTATACACACACACACACACACACACACACACACACACACACACACACACACACATCACGCCATGCCACGCAACACTGTTCACACCACTGCCCATCTCTCTCACCCACCCACCTCCCCTTTTCTCCCTCGCTCCCTCGTTGGCTGTGTCTCTCCCCCAACACACACACACACACACACACACACACACACACACACACACTCCTTTCTCTCCACTTTCTCCAATCCCTCTCTCCCACTCTCTCTTCCCTCCTCCTTCTCTCCCTCCATTCCTCACTCCCCTCCCCCACCCCCTCACCCCACCCCATCGCCCCCACCTCCGCCCTTCCCCCATTTTTCTTGTCTACAGGTCCGATTGTCTGGAGCGGAAAGTGCAAAGACACCACTCCTCAAACTCCGGTCTAAAATTATCTGTATTATTATTATATATCTTAGCAGTACCGTCTGTGTCAAGGTGCCCCCGACTGTGTGACTTGGTGAGAGCTGAAGGAGAAAGAAATATAGAAAAGAAAGAAGAAGAAGAAAAGGGAAAACAAGGAAGAAGAAAATGATTGGACCAACAACGCGTTTTGCTGTGCTGTACTTTCTCTTAATAGGACTGTAGTGTTGTGCGATAGACGATGAAAGATGGTGTTGTGTCTCCGTCTGCTAGTCTGTCTGTCTGTCTCGCTCTCCATCTGTGTCTGTGTTTATCTCTCTCTCTCTCTCTCTGGATCTCTCCCTCCCTCTCCCCATACCCTCCCCCCCCCCCTCTCTCTCTCTCTCTCTTACTGTGTGTATCTGTCGGAATGCTTAATGCATCGTTATTCGTAGAACTCTGTAAGTTGATAATGTACACTATATCCATGTCATACTGTATGTAATTATATATATATGTGTGTGTGTGTGTGTGTCGATACATGTTGAAAGTTTATTTATTCATGTTCCCTTCATCTCTTTCTCTTCTTATCTTTCGACACCAACCCCTCTCACCCCCACATCTTCTCTCGCTTCGTCCCAACCCAGTAGCATTAGTGCATTCTGATGTGTTTGTTACTTCTTTTTTTTTTTTTTTTTGTATGTCATAACCATCATGCTTTTTTTTCAGTTTGTATCCTGTTGTTTAGGCCATGTACTATTTAAGGGTTGGGACTGAAAAACAAAAGCTCACCAGTGTCTTGTCATCCTCGGAAATGATTTGTCTTGACTCCCAACTCTGTTCATACTCCTTCTCCTCTCTACTCTCCTCTCCCTGTCTCCATCCCCCTACCCCCCCTCCCCGTTCCATTTTTTTTTCTTGTCATTTTCCGTCCGCCATTCCTTTCCACACCCAACACCCTCTTTGTCTCTGTCTCTGTCTCTCATCAGTTCTTTCATCGTCCTGCCTGTCTCCCCCCGTCCCCCCACCCCACCAACCCCCAGCCCCTCCACCCCTGAACTCTCCTCGAACCCCCAACACACCCCTGCGCGCGCTACACACACACACACACACACACACACACACACACACACACACACGCACAATGTGCGCGCACGCGCCACCCCCTTTCTTTTGTCGCTGGTTCAGTCCCAGACGTCCAGACAGTGCATGGTAACAAGGGTTTGACCTTCAGTTCAGCAGACACCACAGCCGATCCCACCGTCTGGTCTGGCCGTTGCTGTCTTGTAATGTGGGGGACCGGACACCGTGTCTGTCCTTTGTAAACCGAGAGACGGCTTTTCCTGACAAGATTGTGTGTGTGTGTGTGTGTGTGTGTGAGGGGAGTGTTTGTGTTAAAAGAATATATACTTTTTCTTTTTTCTTCTTCTTCTTGTTTTTTTTTTTAATATATGTATATGTCAGATGTGTGTGTGTTTTTTCAGTAAAGGGAGGGTGTAATTGCAGGGACTGGTGTGGCGGGGAAGAGGGAGGAGAGGGTTGTGTTTGGGTGGGCTGGGTTTTTTTTTAATTTTTTTTTTAATAAGATATTCGTCTTGGTTTAGTTATTCTTTGTGTGTTTCTCTCTCTCTCTCTCTCTCTCTCTCTCTCTCTCTCGCTTTATGTATTCATACGTCATGCGTAAGTGTGTAAATAGAAGACGTATCAATTTGCATTGTGAAAAACCTGTTTTTAAAGATTGAAGTCAAACTTAAAGTCACTGTGTGTGAATGTGTGTGTGTGTGCGTCTTTGTGCGCGTTCTTGATCATTTTCTGCTTCCACTGTATGCAGACACACACACACACACACACATTAACGCGCGCACGCAGTTTGCTATCTTTATGGTGTTGGTTTTGTTTTGTTTTGTTTTGTTTTTTTAATTCTTGCACTAACGAAAACATGCTCTTCGTGTGTGTGTGTGTGCTTGTGGTGTGTGTGTGTTTGTGTGTGTCTGCGTGCGAAGTTTAATTGCTTTTGCATACCGTTATGTGCGTCTCAGCAGAGCGGTGCGTGCACACGTGTGACGGCGCCACGCGGTGTCTGAGCGAGCGGCGCATGCTGTGTGACGGGCGCTACGACTGTCTGGACCGATCTGACGAGGGCACACCTGTGTGTCGTCTGGCCACCTCGCCCTCTGCATCGCGCCCTTTAGGTCAGTCAGTCAGTCAGTGCGTGTGCGTGTGTGTGTGTGTGTGTACTGGGAAGGGGGTGGTGGTAGTGGTGTGTTCGTGAGTGAGTGTGTGTACGTGTTTTTTTTTTTACTTTGGGGGGTGGGGGGGGGGGTTAGAGTGAGTGTTTTGTGAGTGTATAGTGTGTGTGTGTGGGGGGGGGGGGGGGGGGGTAGAGGTGTGTGGGTGCGTGTTTGTGTGTGGGTGTGTGAGCGTGTATGTAAGTTTGTGAAGTGTGCGTGTGTACGTTGTTTTGGATTCCAGTGTTTATAGTTCAGTCACGGAGGAGGGGGGGGGGGATCTTTGGGGAAAACGAGGAAACCGGTTTTGCGTAAGGTTTGCCTTGGTTTGCTTTGTTGGGTTTTTTTTTGGGGTTTTTGTTGTTGTTTTTTAGTGTGTGTAGATGGTTTCATGCAGGTTTGGAAAAGTCTTGGGGCGAAAAATGTTGTTTAGCTCCTCAGGATCTGAAAAAAAAATCTTGGAATTTTTGTTTTAAAATCCTTGACAAACCATCATTCAACAAAAGAGCTTTCTGTTTGATGTTTATTTATTTGTTTTTTTAAAGATGAATGTCATCGATAAGGTGATATCTGCCGATCTCCGTCCATCAGTGGTGAAGATGAAAAATATTTTTTGATTCAGTTGGGCTTTGCCTTGTGTTTGGTATAGAAAATTTCCGGTCTTGTCTGAAAATGTTATGGAAAGAAAGAATGGAAATTTGATCACAGCTGAAGGAACTCTGGTTTATCTGTTTAGACTTTTAAAGCAGTAAATTGATTCTGTGATTTTAAGGAAAATGTGTAAAATTGTAGTACAGCAAAGACATCGATAGACATACATGTGTGTGTATTTTAGATGTCTGTAATTGTAGATCTGTTTTTAAGGTTGAAATTTAATTCAAAACTGTTTTTTCACGCATCTTCCACTTCATGGAAAAGACATCTGGGCATAGATTAAGTAGTAGTTGTAGTATATTTTTTATATACCAGTATACTTATACTAAGTATAGAAACAACACAGAATACGTAATTATCTTCTGTACATACATAGGTACACACATACATACTTATATGGACACCATTATATATATATACAGAGAGAGAGAGATTGATAGATATGAATTGATACAGAATTTGTAATTATCTCAAATAAGAGAAATGTATTAGTGGTGTGTGTAACATGCACAATATACTAGAATCACATTCAGTATGAATACATACAACATTAGGTGACGTGTGGACGTGGACCTCAGACACAATTATCACAATCATACATCATCACAGAGAGAGGACAGGCATAGAATATCATTCTATGTAACACAGACATATATATAAATAACAAGCTGATTGGCAGAATGTGAAATTGATAGTGTAGAACACACACGCACACACACACACACACACACACACACACACACACTGCACATACACGCATGCACACAGAAATGAGGACTGATTAATCATAGATATACATGTATATATGTGTGTGTGTGTGTGTGTGAATGTGTAAATACACCAAAATTATATAGAAAGAGAGAGAGAGAGAGAGCATTATGATAGTGGAGGAAAACAAGTGAGTTATGAATTAACTTTGCAGTTGTTTAACATAAACAAATAGTGTTATTGATTATTAGATTAAATGAAATGGAAAAAAATATTTGTCACTGAGATTGTCCAGTGTCTCCTGTTTGCACTGTAAAGCACTGTTCACACACACACACACACACACACACACACACACATGCATGCACACAGAAATGAGGACTGATTAATCATATGTGTGTAAATAAACCATAATTATATAGAAAGAGAGAGAGCATTATGATAGTGAAAGAAAACAAGTGACTTTTAGGTTAATTAATTTTGCAGTTTAACATAAAGAAATAGTATTTTTGATTATCAGATTAAATGGGGAAAATAATTTGTCACAGAGATTGTCCAGAATGTCCCCTGTTTGCACTGTTAAGCACTGTTGAGTATTAACATAAACAAATAGTATTTTTGATAATTAGATTGAATGAAATTTAAAAAAAATATATATATATATTTGTCACCGAAATTGTGCAGAATGTCTCCTGTTTGAAAACTGTTAACCACTGTTGAGCATTGTTTTTGTTGCTCATACTTTAACTATAATATTAGCGGGGTTTTTTTGTTTGTTGTTTTTTTAATTTTTGTCAAAGACTTACATCATCATTGCTAAAGAACTTTGAATGAGAGATGAATTCGTTCAAATATATATTTTATCTTCAAAACAGGACAAATTTGAAACGTTTCAAATCCTCCAGTTTACTCCACAGCCAAATCCCCTTCTCTACTTGAACACCACCACCACCACCCTTGTACCTTTGCTTTTGCCTCCTTCCCCTTCCCCCACACCCTCGTCCCCCACACCCTCGTCCATTCTACTCCACCATATCTTTCACCTTATCTTTGTTTCTTTCTCCTCTCCTCTTTTTCTTCCGTAACTCGGTCTGTCCCTGTTGTTTTATCCATATAGTTATGATAATGGATTATCCTCGCATAGGGGCAGCGCTGAGCTGAATATCAAACTGCAAAGTACTATGCCGCTTCTTTCCTCCTCCTCCTCCTCCTCCTCCTCCCCCTCCCCCACCCCCTCCCTCCCTTTTTTGTGTGTTTTTTTCTTCTTCTTCTTCCCTTTTTTTTAATTTTTTTTTATTTACCTCTTCCTTTCTTATGTTGAAGTCTGCGTTTGTCTGTACGAGAGAGACAGACAGACAGACAGACAGACAGACAGAGAGAGCGAGCTGATAAAGACAATCGAGTCAGTGCGTGGGTCCAAGGTTGGTGTTGACAGCTAGAAAACAGTTATATATATATATATACGTTCAGTTTCTTTTCCCCGAATAATTATTCTCGTTGAATCCCCCGTCAGCGAGGTCAAAGAAAGAAAGAAAGAAAAAAAATTCGGTCGGTCAGACAGACGCTGTATCATATATCTGTGTTAGCTTGTGGGTGCCCCCTCTTCCCCGCCCCGCCCCCCCCCCCTCCTCCCCTCCCCTCTGTGTGTGTGCGTGTGACCTTGGACATAAGCCAGACTGTATTGATTGAACTGTTTTCGTCAATAAATCGTTCAGGGCCATCCCTCCCTACCTTTCTACACGTCACTTTGCACGGGCGCGCACGTGTGTGTGCGCGCGCGCACTTTGGTGATGATGTTGCATTACCATCAGTTTACGTGGTTTTATTTCATCTTATTTTCTTTTTTTTATAATTTTTCTTTCAAGGGAGAAAGGTTTTATTCGGCTTCGAATTCCGTATTGTTTTATCCATCTGTTTGGTTTGTTCTGTTTCAGTTTTTATGCTTCTGTTTCTTTTTCTGTCTACTTTTGATTTTCTCCTCCGACCTTTTATGTTTAACTTTTTTTCTTCTTCCTTTGTGTGTGTGTGTGTGTGTGTGTGTGTGTGTTTTAATTGACTTATCAGACCGATTTTCCACTGCTATTCTATACTGTCTGTGGAAAGTGTATATGGATGTTGACTGACAAAATTGAAAACTTAACCAAAATCGGTTATCGGCGAACTATCGGGTTCAACCGGACTAAATCCGGGACTCAATCCCGTGTGTGTGTGTGTGCGCGCGCGCGCGCGTGCGTGCGCGTGCGCATGTACGTACCCTTATGAAGGAGAGAAGCGTGAAATGAGCACTTGTACATGAGATGATAGATGAGATAAACAAGAGTGTTGATAATTTCCGTTAACTTGTATTCTTTTGCACTGTGTGTGTGTGTACGTGGCAAATAATCTATTAAGTCATCTGTTGAGTGTATGCTCCCTCCCATGCATCTGACCAAAACCTATTATTAGGTCTATTGACGATGCATGCTGAGCCTGTCGTACAGACAACGTTTAACAGGGAAATTGGTCTCCAGTTTTTAATGAACTCGCGTAGTTCTCATCTCTCTCTCTCTCTCTCTCTCTCTCTCTCTTTCTTTCTTTTTCCCCTCCCCGTCTCTCCCTGAGAAATAAAGTTCTGAGAATTTTCAATTTCTCCCTCTCTCGCTTTCACGCTTTCTCTTTCCCTCTCCGTCTCTGCTTGAGACGATAATTCTCCCCCCCCCCCCTCTCTCTCTCTCTCTCTCTCTCTCTCTCTCTCTGTCTCTCTCTCTTTCAATATTTCTTTCTCTTCCCTTCACCCTGGGAAATAAAGTTCCTAAGAATCCCCCCCCATCTCTCTCACTCAAATCTCCCTTCCCTCCCGCCGCCGCCACCCCCCCCCCCCCTCTCTCTCTCTCTCTCTCTCTCTCTCTCTCACTTTCTCTCCCTGTCACTTCTTGAGAAATTAAAGTTCTGAGAATTTCCACCTTCCTCCTCTTCCCTCTCTCTGTTTCCGTCTCGCCTTCGGATATGATTTTACGTGTTTTCAAGTCTTTTATTTCACTCGCACTGTTCCACCTCCTCCCTCCCCCTCCCTGTTTGTTAATGCCACCACCACCACCACCATCCATCCATCAACCCAGCCGAGTCGGTGACGTAAGCGCTTGGCCCAGCCGACGAGGACTTCAAGATAAAAGGACACAGAGGCAGCCACTGCCGCCACGTTCCCCCTCCCTCGCCCCCGTCCGCCCCCCCCTCCACCACTAACCCCCTCAATACTGATGCCATCATCATCAGAATTGATGCACTTGGTTGTGCACCGAGCGACCGGGTCTAAGGGGGTGGAGGGAAGAAGGGGTGGGGGGGGGGTTGGAAGTGGAGTGGGTGTGGAGGGACAGACAGAGGGTGTAGTGGGGTGGAAAGGGGGAGGGAGAGAGGAGTCGAGTTAGCTCAGGCGTGAAGCCACTTCTGCACCGGGATGAAAGGGATGGTAGGATAAGGGGTGTATAAGGTCGAGAGGGAGAGGGGAGAGTGTGTGGGAGAGAGGGGGTGTGGGGAGGGGGTGCAACGGTAATAATAATAATGCCAGCGCACTGTCTGAACCGCAGCCCCTCCGCCCCCACCCCACCCCACCCCCCTGTCTCTGCTGTTGGTGGTGGAGGAGGAGAAGTAGTGATGGTGGTGCGTTGGAGGGGCCTTTCTTTTCTTTCCCTGCATGTCGGTATAGTTTTCTTCTTGCATGTTTTTTGTCCTTCTCAAATCTCACAGCACCGCCCACCCGACAGAAATCAGAGGGATTGGAAGTTGGTGGGTTTTTTTTGTTGTTGTTGTTGGGTTTTTTTTGGGGGGTTTTGTTGTTGTTTTTTTGTGTGTGTGGTTTTTTTTTTTTGGGGGGGGGGGAGTGGGCTGGGTGGAAGGCGGGTGGGAAGGAAGGTGGGGGATGGAGGTGCACAGAGTGCGTTGCATGATTAGAGTCGGGGCATGCAGGGCATGTTGTTCGTCCTTTGCGGCTCTGTGTGCGTGCATGTGTGTGTGAGAGAGAGAGAGAGGGAGTGGAAGGGAGGGACGAATTAGGGGATCCAGTCTGGAGTTGAGAGAAAAACAGAAGCGTCCCGTCATCTCTTTTATTTTTTTGATTGACGAAGCCATGCCAGCCTGAAAGAGAGGGGTAGAAATGGGTGGAGGGGTGGGGGGGAAAGGGGTTTGGGGAATGGGATATATGTAGAGGGTGGGTGGAGGGAATCAACCCGAAAACAGCTAAAGCGAGAGGGTGAGTGAGTGGGTATGTGGGGTGTGGATGGGCAGACGCCGAGAGCAAGCAGGTTTTGCAGAGTTTGGATTAACCCAAGCCGCATGGGGGAGAGGGGACGAGGGGTGGTGGTGGTGGGGGGGGGGAGGGGGGGTGTTGCAGGAGCATGTTGATGGATGACTTGCGATAGCTATGACGATGCAGATGATGATGATGGCGATGTTGATGTCACAATTGTAGTTACCACGGCATTGACTGTTAGTGTTACTCCGTTTGCACTTCAACAAACAAAAAAAAAAGAAGAAAAAAGAAAGAATAAATAAACTTTGAAAATCCCGTTACGTTCCTTTTCCGCTCCATTCTCTCCCAAACTCGTTCTGTGAATAACCCCCCACCCCCACCCCACTTCCATAGATTCTACTGTCTCTTAATAAATCTGATGGATGGTGTGGTGTTTACATTGATTATTTATGACGGTAACAGCGTATGAGCGATTGCTTTGCCCGAACGAGAACGTGTGTGTGTGCACAGGAAGTTGTGCGTGTGTGTGTTTGGGATGATAGCTTCAATGTGTATGTGTGTGAGTGAGTGAGTGATTGGATATTGCTACTGCTGCACTTTAGACAACCTTTGTGCATTGGAAAACACAGACTTTAGTGTAAATACACGATTGATCAGCAGGATTAATGATGAGGGAGTGGGGGAGGGGGGGGGTGTTTAGGTATAATAATCATAAGACATATGCCATAATCATGGCCCCCACCCCTTCCACTGTCTTTTGAGAAAACAAAAATGTCTCTCTCTTTCACGTCCCTCCCCCCTGCCAGCCCCCCAACACACACACACACACACACACACACACACACACAGCTATCTCCTTTCTCTGTCTCTCCCTCCGCTCCTTTCCTTATCACCACCTACACTCCCCCTTCCTCAACAGAGCTGTCTGCCTTATTAAAAAAAAAAAATAATAATAATTTAAAAATCCCGTCCTCCCCATCTTCTCTCATCATCCTCTGTGGTTGCCCACGACCCGCTTATGTAACCCCCCTTCCCCGCCCCGCCCCCACACACCTCACCCCACCCCCCACCCTACCCAATCTCGGCCGATCGAAAAAGACGAAAGAACGTTTCACAGGGGTGCTGCTGTCTGTTATTGGCCTGTGGTGCGCTGCCTTCAAGTCCAGGGATCAGGAATCGGGCATCAGCCTGTCGATGCATCTCTTTGCACCAAGCGCCAGACTTGTCTTTTGCCCAGTGAAGCGGTGAAATTGGCCAGAAAGGGAGCTGTCACCCACAAACGCTTTGACATCAGAGAGACAGACAGAGGTGGAGAGAGAGAGAGAGAGAGAGAGAGAAAGGAGGCAGAGGGGATTGGGAGAGAGAAGAAAAGAGAACAAAACGAAAAAATGCAGCGGTCTTTTCTTCTTCTTCTTCTTTTTTTTTTTTAATTTTTATTTCGTTTATTTTTCTTCAGACAAAATTTCAATAGGGAAATATGCTAACACAAAAAAATCTGCCCATAATGTCAAGCAATATTTTATATGTGTTTTACACACACACACACACACACACACACACACACACATATATATATATATATATATATATATATAAAGCTGTACAAATACTTTGTTCTTTGCCGCCAACATTTTTCCATTTTTATCAAAGTCTTTACAGAGGATGTCGAAATAATGATTTGCAGGACATTTTAGTTGGCCACTGTGACGGTCTGTTAGAATCGCGGATGTGTGAACGAAATTAATAGAGCAATGTTATATCTAAATCTTGCGTCAAGAAATTCGTTGAACTTTATCCCACTCCTTTCTTTGATAAGCTGAGAGAGAGGGAGAGAGAACAGACGCACCCTGAAGGTTTTATTTTCTTTTGCAACAACAAAACCACACACACACACACACACACACACACACACACACACACACACACACACACGTTATAAGCTGTTATCGTAAGCGCGTAAAACATTGACATAAAATGAAGGGGAATAAATGGGGAGGGGGCGGGGGGGAGGCGCGTCGGTGTGTGTGTTTGCGGCTGGGGTATGCTTCCATTATTGAACGTGAAACAGAAAGAAAACTTTCTGTTTTCTGTTTTTAATTCTCAAAAAAATAAATAAATAAAAATAAATTATTTTTAAAAAAATTAAGTGTGAGAAGGTTGGGTTTCCATGCCCTCTTCCCATACCTCTCTTCCTCAACCCGTGCACATGCACGCTTACGTACACGCGTAGGCACACACTCACGCACATACCATCAGGCACCCACACCACTCTCTCTCTCTCTCTCCACACACACACACACACACACACACACACACAATTATAACTTGAAAATATCACACACACACACACACACACACACACACACACACACGTGTGCGCACGCGCGCGATCTGGGTCAAGCAAAAAGGTGAAATAGTTGGCCGACAGCCCAGACAGCTACAAGCCTGCCGGCTTTGACAGACGTCCGGACTGACCAGCGCCAGACGGGAATAGGGGGTTTTGTGTGTGTGTGGTGGGGGGAGGGGGGGTGGGGGATGGCGCTGACTGGCCAGTCTGCACAGATCCTCTTCTCAAATTAGAAGCGCTACTTCGTGTTTGGGGGGAGGGAGGGGTGAGGGTGCTTTAGGGACAGGAGGTAACAGGGTAGTAGTAGGGGTCAAGGGGGGAAGCGAGGGCGGAAGAGGGTGGATGTGTGTGGGTGGGGGGGGGGGGTGTTGGTATGTGAAGATCGCTCGGTATGGAGGTCGGAATGAAGGTCGGCGAGTCTGTGTTTAGACGACTGCTTCTGTTGGTCTGTCTGTAGTGGTGAATGGTGTGGTAAAGGATATGCGTTGAAAAAAAGAGGGGTTTGGGATCGGGTCAAGATTTTTTTTTTTTTTTTTTTTTTTTTTTTTTTTCTCCGGCTTGTTTCGGTCGTCTTCATCTACACTGATACATGTTCTTTCCTTCATTTCTGTCTCCCTTTCTTTTTGTTGTTTTTTTTTTCTTCATAAATCCCCTTTTCTCTCTTTGTGTTGGTTCTATTGGTGTGATCAAAAACATTTTTGTTCTTTACCTTTTTTCCTTTTCGTGTTCCTCTTCAGTCAGTGTTACGACATCATTTTTTGTTGTTGGTTATTTTTGTGTTATTAGCTCAAGTTTATGCCTACACAGAACTTGTCTGTGTAATGACACAATGTTTGGGTTGCCAGTGTATCAGTGTGTGTGTGTGTGTGTGCGCGCGCGCGTGTGCGCGTATGTGTGGTAAACTGTTAAAAGTTAATTTTCTCATGGTTTACTTTGACAGTACCAAATTTGGATAAAAGCTTGCCCTTCCTCCTACGCAACAGAGTGACATGGAACATAATAATTAATACATGCAAACAAAAAAAAAACAAACCAAAAAAAAAAGTGCCACGGATTGGATGTTTCTGTTGTGACATAGAACTGTATCCACAGCATGCATCATGCCGTCTGGAGGAGTCTGGACAAGTCTGGACTGCGTTTACGAAAGTGAGGCATATGAAATATTATGAAGATAGACATTAAATTGATTAATCTTATGATCTTTTTAATTTTTGCTGCTTTATCTGTGTTAAACAGTTTGAGAAAATAAGTATGATGAGGAGATTCTTTATTCGTGAACAAAATTACCAGCGTTTTTTTGGTTTAACGCCCCCACCTGTCCCATTCAGATGCTGCACATCTTGCTGATCACTTACTTCACCGTTCTGTTGTTTGTTACGTTGATTAGAGATTGATAGTATGTGGGTTGTTTTGTTGTGTTTGTCTGTGGGGTTTTTGTTGTTTTTTGTTTGGTTGGTTTGGTTTTTGTTGTTTTGGAGGGGGGGGGGGGGTGTCAGTTCAATGAAGCATTCCGTATTTACAGTAGGAATTGAAGCCTGAAGTTGCTATCATGCTTGCTTCCTGATGACTTTCTGGGGGATGCTTTTCAGTGTGTGTTGTTTTTTTTTGTTGGTTTTTTTAACGGGTCCAATGGTCCAGTGTTGAACAGGGTTCTACAGAAGGGTTATTTTTATGACCTGTGAAAAGCTGTCGTATTTGTTGTGCCTGAAAAGATGCTGGTCTTTGCGCTTTCAAACTTGTCATATTTACAGGTCCTCTGATGGCTTTTGTAATGTTCCTGCAGAAGAACCCATGGTGGTTTGATAAAAGAAAAAAGAAAGAAAGAATCCTTGTTCCTTATACAGAGTTTTGTGTTTTCACAGCACAGTTTCACTGCCTATCTGAATAGAATAGAATGTCTTTATTACCAAGTGTACTGGGGTCACAAGGAATATTGGGGTGTACAGTACATAACAAGGTACGAACATAAATCCAAAATCATACACAAAGACAGATACAGTAGAAATTAGGATAGATACAAGTGCATATCAATACAGAAACTCGTGCATACTTACACATGCACGTATTGCGCGCGCGCACACACACGTTTGAACAGAAGCCGCATATTACATGTAGATGGTTCAGGTAGATGGTTGTTGATTGCACAATTCTATTATCATACTGGATTTGTTCGAGAGACAGGGCATTGACTGTTTTGGGGGAAGGCTATTGGTGAAGCGATTGGTTTTCGTCCTTATTCTTCTGTACCATTGAGATGTTGTTCTGGTGGTTTCAGTGTAGTGCTTCAGATGGTCCCACTTACCTTGGACATTTACCCCGGTCGGCCATACCACTTGAGGATGGGTGTCAACGTTGATTAAAGCAGAGTGTAAAGAACTGAATCCTGCACAAGTGTGATCTCTGAAAGGACGCAAGAGCAGTTTGTAGTGGCATGCGTCATTACTGTCTTTTGTGGATTGCCCCAGCAACATCAAACACTCGACTGTTGGCCGCCGTTCTTTCTCTGTCTCTGGACCTTGCAATTGGAATGAACTTCCTCTTTCGCTTCGTCAAGTCTCCACACTCAGCTCTTTCAAGTCTGGCCTTAAAACCCACCTCTTCCCAAAATAGCCTCCCTTGCCTGCCTCTTCCTTGTCTTTAGTTTCTACAGTTTTAGAGTTATGCATGCGTGTGAATGACTGGTGCGAAAGCGCTTTGATTTGTCTCTGCACAAGATTCAGCGTTATATAAATACCATTATTATTATTATCCTGCATTCACTGAGATATTAACAAAGTTCCTTCGAGAAGGGCGCAACATCCAAGTGGTTAAAGCATTCAACTTTCAATCTGAGGATCCCTCTTTCGAGTCCCGGTCATAGTGCCTTGCTTGTTAAGTGTCTAGTGTTTGTACCCTCTAGTGTATACGTGTACAGAAGATCTTCTTCTTCTTCTGCGTTCGTGGGCTGCAACTCCCACGTTCACTCGTATGCACACGAGTGGGCTTTTACGTGTATGACCGTTTTTACCCCGCCATGTAGGCAGCCATACTCCGTTTTCAGGGGTGTGCATGCTGGGTATGTTCTTGTTTCCATAACCCACCGAACGCTGACATGGATTACAGGATGTTTAACGTGCATATTTGATCTTCTGCTTGCATATACACACGAAGGGGGTTCAGGCACAAGCAGGTCTGCACATATGTTGACCTAGGAGATCGTAAAAATCTCCACCCTTTACCCACCAGGCGCCGTCACCGTGATTCGAACCCGGGACCGTCAGATTGACAGTCCAACGCTTCAACCACTCGGCTATTGCGCCCGTCACAGAAGATCAGATGCGCAGCATTCAAAGTCCAGTCATCCATGTCCGCGTTCGATGGGTCACAGAAAAAAGAAGAAAAATATATGTATATATACACAATATATAATTATATAGATACAGCATGCACACTCCCGAAAATGGAGCATAGCTGTTTGCATGGCAGGGTATACAAATGGCGAGGCATGTAAAAACTCTGTGGTACAGCGAGTGAACTGCAGCCCACGAAAGCAGAAGTCTTGGAGGGGTGGGCAGGGGCTATGGTGGTGTAAAAGAAGACTGGTGCAGAATGGTAACAGGCACATGTAGTGCTTTAATAACCAGAAGACACCCATCCTCTTCTCTCTCTCTCTGTCCTCCTTTGTTGATATGCACTTTCCAAAAGTAGTATCAGACTAGCAAAAAATAAACATCCCAAAACCAAAAAAAAAAAACAACAACAAAAACTTCTCGAACTATTTATGGGCGAATGCTAAAGACAGAACTGTCAGCATGCATTTTGTTCCCCATCATTCTGATAGTTGTCCCCGATGACCTTTTTGATTGTTATTCATAAATAGATATGTCCAAAACTTTCTGCTTTTGGACCTGGCAGAGAGTCTGTGGAGATAAAAAGGATTGGCTGCACAAGTAATAGGGAGCAATTATCTAAAAGCAGGGACAGCCAGTGTTGAAAATGATGATCTGAAAGTAATTTTCCAAAGAGACCGCAATTTCTAAAAGCCGAGGCCTATAGTATTATATATTCTGATGGATCATAAAGGTAATTCTGATATTTTTGTTTATCTCTGATTTTTCCTCCTCCCCTGCCTCCCACAAGCGCTGATCAGTTAACCAAATTAGGGGGAAGAGGAGGGTTGTTTTTTCCCCCCCCATATAATACACAAAAGCTTCCTGCATATTGTGGAACAATGGATGAAGCAATCAAACCATGAAACGAACTGTGAATAGGGAAGAGGTAATGGATATGATATGGTAACAGTAATAACGTTTCTGTTTGTGTGCACCAGTGCTGATGTGCATGCGTGTGTTTGCCAGTATGTGTGTGTGTGTGTGTGTGCACAAGCAAATCGTTTTCTAATGCTCAGGAAGCATTCATTTTCAGAGCAGTCATTGAATCCACCATGACCTGCTCCCCATTAGAGAGAGAATCATGAACGGATGGGTGGGTGTGCATTCGTCGATCAGAATGATGGGATGCATCAGCAGGGGAAGCTTTCTCTGCACACACAGTCACCTCGCCCACAATCACTTCACCGTCCCCCACCCACCCAGTACACATTGTTTTTCTCATCCTCTCGCTGCAGCTCCCTCCACTATCAGTATCTACCCCACCCCATTCTCCACGGCCAGCGTTATCCATGGCGACAACACATGTATCGGCATGCGTGTGCTTGTTTTCACTGTTGGTTGGTTTGATCAGAATGACAGGTTATATGATGCAGCATTGTCTGCCGAGATACCACCCACACGCATGGGTGCAACTCGTCCGTCTAGGCATGGAAATCTGTTTTTAGATTTACATAAAAATGGACCCTCCGTTTTCTGGGAGTTTGGGGGGTTTTTTTTGGGGTTTTTGTGAGAGGGGGAAGCCAATGTGCCCCACCCATGTCTCCCTACAAGAGCCCAAATTTTCAGTTTGATTTTCTGCCAGCTGCATCCATGCACACGCACAACAAGCGTGCACACACACACACAAACGCTCATCTCCTCCCACACACAAAAAAACACCACCCACCCCACATACCCAAGACTAAATGTTTTTTTAAATGGCCATGTTGCAGACGGAGAGAGCCTGGTGCAGATCATTGTGATCCCGTCCTGTGCTGTGGCTGTGGTGGTGGTCCTCTCTGCCGTCTGTCTCATCGGCCGGCGCCGCTGGTTGCTGCTTCACCAGGGGGGAGGGGCCAGTGGCCGCCAGGGGGTAGGCGGGGGCCGGGGGCCCCTGATGCAGCACCACCATCAGCATCATCATCATCACCACCATCAGCAGCATCATCGCGGGCATGGCGGCCTCGGGCATGCCAGTCCGTGCTCCTCTTGTCTGCAGTCCCATGGCTCGGAGGTTGGGGAAGATTTTCTTATGTTTGTTTCGTTTCTTGTTCTTTCTTGAGTATTTTGTGTGTGTGTGTGTGTGTGTGTGTTTCTGTCCTGTGTGCAGCTATTGTATAATATATTTATGACCTGTAATTCCCTTCTCCAATTTCGCTATAGAATCTTTTTCATATATATATTTATATATATATTTGTCTATGTATGTATGTGTGTGTTGTTGCATTATAATGTACTTGTTACTTTTATTTCCCCTTTTTCCCTCTCGGTTATTTGTTCATGTTATCTCTTGGGGGTACTCTGTCTGTCTCCTTGACCTTTGTGGTTTGTTATTTGCATGGGTATTGTACCATAGATGCTGATTTTTTTTCTATGGAGCAAGTTAAATTTTTTGGTAATTTTTTTTTTTCTTGTTTCCCTTTCCATCCCTTCTCTCCCAACCCAGCATGGGTTTAAAACATAGATATGTAGTCATTTTTATAAAAGGAGGCAGAGTCAGTTAAGTGCGAGACTTCTGATCCAGTGTTCAGTGTTTGAGGCTATGTTAAAGCGATTTGTGCTCCCCCACCTCCGTTTCCTTCTGTTCATATATATATATATGTTTTTGTTCCAGGCGCTACACCTGTATCAGCCAGTCAGTGTTTTCATTGTGTGTGATGATTGAGCTGTAGCTTTTTGGGCAGGTGACGTACATTTACATCTTTTCAGGTTGTTGTTTTTTTTCAGAGTTCTGTGACCAGAGCATGTTCCCTGCAAGAGTGCAGCAGTGAGCAGGCTGTGGCCCTTCTGCCCAGCAGTAGCCATCGCAGCCACATATCATGGCCCTCCTCGTCCTCATCCTCCTCCCACCTCCCCCGCTCCTCGCACACGCTTCTTTCCCCAGCTCCCCATCCTCCTCACCCTTCGGGAGACCCCCACATAGAGCTGCCGCCCAACATCCCCGTGTCGCCGGATGGGGAGGAAGGCTATGCTGTCAGCCAGCTAGGCTTGCGGCACCCTCGCTACCACCACCACTACTCTGCGCACTCGTCGGACCTGTTGTTTCGACCCCCGCCCAACAAGACTGTGTTCGACAGGGAAAGTCCACCCCCATACTCTGTCGCTCCTTCCCTCCCTCCTACACCTGGTGGGACTTACGGTTGTCGGTCAGCGCCATGCCCCACCTCCCCCGTGGGGCTGGCCGTGCAGAGCTGGCCGGGGCATGAGCGGACCCTCTGTGGGGACAGTGTGGTGGGGGGGCCGTCCACTGCAGTCAGCCGCTGTCGCTCCATGATGGCGCCGCCTTTTGACTGCCACGCCCCTTCTTCCTCCTCCTCGTCGTCCGTGGAGGGGCCCCTCCTCCACCACCCCTCCTCCTCCAGTGCCAACCCAGGCTGTGCCGGTCCAGACCCTCCCAGATTGTCCCTCTTCCATGGTGCTTGTAGAAAGACGGACAACACGCAGTCATCCCCTTCCTCGCCCCTACTACACCTCTCCAAGGTGGCTCCTATCTCCTGCTCCTCCTCTTCTTCTCCTGCGTCCTATCCTCCTGTTGTCTCCTCCTCTCCTGTTCCTCCTGCCTGTGCATCATCTTCTGCTACATTGCTGCCCACATTGTCGTCGTCGTCGTCTTCTTCTTCTTCCCCGGGAGAGGTGGTGGCAGTGTGCTCTGCGCCCACGACATCGTCCCGGACTACTGTGCCCTGCCGTGCCGTGTGTTGTTCGGGTGGAGGGCCAGGGCAGGACAGCCGGTGTGATAGTGGTGGTGGCGACAGCAGTGGGGAGGACAGATCGCGAGATGTTAGTGGTCCTCCTCCCCCTCCTCGTCCCCCCTCTGCCCAACTTGGTGCTCTTCCCTCCTCCACGTGCCAGGGGGCGGTCTTCGGCTGGACCGGCCACCACCACCATGGAGAGGACACTACTTCATAAAGAACTTGTGTTTTCTGTGGCGTACCAGGGCAAAGTCTTTCTGTCTGTCTCCCCCACCCTCTTTTTCTATCTTTTCTCTTCTCTCTCACGGCTCCCTCGTTTACTGCCACAAAACGAGCTGCTGCTTCTTCCAGTCCCCCCAGCCCCCTCTGTTCAAGCTTCCTCAACAAGCTGACTGGTGGTGTGCAAGAGACCCCAGCAGCAAGCTTCTGTTCGTCGACACTCGCCTGTGACCGGAGCTGTGTGTGTCAATGTGTGCCGGCTGCAACCCGCTTGACCAGAACAGAGAGTGGTGCGGAGGGATACACTTGCAGAAAGAAACAAACTAAAAAAAAAAAAAAAACACCTGTTTACTGAGGCTTGGCTGTGAGAGCCGTGACGTTGTTCCCTTTGGAAAAGGGTTGTCTGTGATTCTATGTGTTCACTGTGACCTTTGACCCATCACCGTGCTGATGGAGATGGGAAGAAAAAAAAAAATTGGGGGCTGCTGCGTTTATAACTGTGGTGCGTGTGTGAGAGTGTATGTGCTTGGGTGGGTGTGTGTCTGTGCGCAGGCATGCACGTGCATACAAAAGCCAAACAGAGCAACAGCATGGAATGTTTTCTTGGTGATGGCTGCAGTCTCGGCTTGGCGTTTCCCCATCTCCTACCCCCCTGATCCCCCAACCCCGCCACCCCCCTCCAGATACCAAAATACACGATTTTCATCTGTGATGATAGAGTGAGTGGGTAGCGTGATTGTGCGAAGTTTGTGATGCTGGGATGCTCATGTGTGGATGGGGGATGAATGCAGTCAAAAGGTGAAATGTATGTCGCTGATGGAAAAATCGCACTCGCAGATGACTGAGCCATTACGTTTTTGAATACCTGTTAATGGAGTTCGTTTAGTGAAGGCTGAATGATCAGGTTTTTTGGGGTTTTTTTTTTTTTTCAAAAAAAGGCACAGCCATGGGATTGTAGAGGGGGGGAAGGTGTGACAACATAACACTGAGTACATGGAGTTTTCAAAGGTGGTTGGAAGAAAAAACTATTTGGTAAGGGGAGAGTGCCCGTTTTGGGTTTTTTTTATGTGAATATATTATCTGTTCTTCATGATCTCTGACCACTTTGTGGTATAAATCGTTGCTGAACGATTTATGTATTATCCAATGAAACTGGTCTTCGCAAAAACGAAATGGCATAGAAAGATTGGTGAAACCTTTCAGCGCTTCCACGACATGACTGCTCAGTGAAGACAGTCTAGCAGTTCCAAAACATGATTTTAACTTTAATACTGTCAAGGTGAACTATTTCCTTCTTCTGTTCTTACAAATTGGTCTGTCTTCAGACAGAAGTATTTTTCAAAGCAGGCAATTGTGTTGTGATTTTTTTTTTTTTAAGCTAAAATAGTGGTGATTTTTTTTTTTCAAGGTGAAATAGTGGGGGATGCTGTGGAAAACGATTTGTTTTGGAAATTGTTCAGATACAATGTTAATGGAGAACAAGAGAATCATTCTATCCATATTGGGTGGGATGCGTATTGTGCTGGGGGAGGAGGGGGGGGATCACAGGAGCAGGTTGTGAATAAAGATTAGGGAAGGGGAGAAGAATTGGTAAAAATGAAGACAAACACCAGTACCGTTTTTCATCCAACAGTGGCTGCAAGTATTTTATTTCAGACACAGAATCATGGAATTTGGACCTATTTGCATGTATATTCCAAAAAGAAGTTAAGAACCACATCTAGTTCTGTTATGTCACCCAAAGTTGCCGTTAGTTTTTTTCCTTGGTTCTCCAATTATGAGCTCAATTTTCATCCCAGACTGACCACCCCCCCAATCCAGCCACCGTGAAAAGGTTGAAGAAGCAAAATTATTAATGGGTTTGTGGACTAACACCAGCATTTCAACAACCTACCATCAGTGCAGCAGTAGTTTCTATCACATGAGCAAGGTGCAGTCACTCAGTAATTAAGTTCATGCAAATATATGCATGCACTTGGGTGGAGGGAATTCGAGCTGAACCCACTTTGTCACGCAGCCTGGGCAGCTGGGTACAGGACCATGTCACTCTGGCGCAACAGCCTCAAACCCCCCACACCCCCATCCCCTGCTGTTTTTGTTGTTTTTTTACCCTGGGGTTATTCTGGGTTAGCCTTTGTGGTTTGTCAAGATCAATGCCCCAGTTGGAAAATTGCCCTCTTTCCACAGGTTTCATCAAACTCAAGGCCTGACTAAGCGCGTTGGGTGACGCTGCTGGTCAGGCATCTGCTTGGCAGATGTGGTGTAGCGTATATGGTTTTTGTCCGAACGCAGTGACGCCTCCTTGAGCTACTGAAACTGAAACTCATCAAGCTGTTGAAGGCGTGGGGGATTGGGGGGTTGTTCTGGGCTAGCCTATGCTGACACCTCATTCCCTCACCTCACCAACTTCACAGAAACAAATTTTGGGGCAAATTCTTCACGGACAGCCTGCATTGATTCCAACAGAGCCAGATTTATCCCCTTGAGATCCTTTCAAGCTAGCCGAGAATCACCTGCATATCCATTACAAGAGGAGGTTAAAAATCGAACTAGGTTAGGGAGGTGGCAGGTAATTTTGACTAGCTGAAGTTTACCCTTTGGGGATTCCAGGCTAGCCGGAGTTGATCCTGGGCTAAAAATCAACAGGGGGGTACAAATACTGAAATAGGCTGATACCGATATGGAAGATCACAGGTGGCTGTGTTGCAACAGAACTCTTTCATTTGTGAATGTACCATTGGAAGACATCAGTCCACACAACACAAAATGCTAAAATGTTCCCCATTCATCTAGCAATACTTTTTCTGTGAAGTACAGAATCTCTACATTTTTTTCTTTTCCTTCATGGTTCTTTTCTTTTTCTTCATTTCTCCATGAAGGCAAATGGTGGTGCGAAGAACCTTTGACAGATTTGCTATGTGGAGGTTTGGTTTACACCTGTGCACAGAAATTAGTGAACATGTAATTGAGTGAGAGAGCATGTGTAGCGTCTGTGTGTGTGTGAGGAATTTTTTTTAATATATATTTTTTTTTAGAATGGTGTTGTGTATATTGCGTTTGTGCCCCTCCCAGTTTATTTTTATTAGAAAAGCATAAAAAGCTCCCAGTTAGAACAGAGATGAATGCTCATGTCTGTATGTGCTTGTTATATCTCTATGAGCATGTTTATGTGTACAAGTTGTGTTTGTGTATGTCAGTTTAAAAAAAAAAAAAGACGATTATGATGACAAAACAGTCTGTGATCACATGAACTTTTTACTTAGCTGTACCGGACACAGAGCGTCGCGTTTTTGCACGGGGCTTACTATTGTGGGTGCATTCGGACTGTATGAATGACCTAGATTTACTGTGCATGAAAGAGAGGTGGTGTGATTGTTTGTCTGTTGTGGTTGAAGAGGGCTCTTGTGTTTGAGTTGTGACAGTCATGCGTTTCAATTAATGGCTGAACACATTAAATGGCCTGACCCTTCCCTCCTCACCCTCCCCCCTACCCCATCTTACACTCTCCCAACTTAACCCCTTCTGTCTGCCTTTTTCTAGAGCGAAAAACCATAACTATTTCCAGTGTAGCTCCACTCAATCATTATTTATTGAATTCATCTACCCTCTAATCTCGCAACTGCTCCCCCATGCCCCCTCCATTTACGCAATTTGTGTGATCACACCCACCACACACCTCTCCAATCTTTCACACAGCTGAAAACTCGTTTTACTGTCTACCACACCACTTCCAGTGATGAGATTGTCTAGTGACCCCTCTTACTAGTTCCACCCCTCTGCCAACGCACACACATCCACCTCCGCTCCACACAATACGCAACTCCTTTTTACCTAACATTGCAACTATCCCCACGCCCAAATCCCAGCTCCTGACTGTGCTATCCACCCCATGGAAGTGTCTGTGAAGGAAAGGATCTTCTCATGAACCTCACGGGTGTCATCTTAATCCCCCTCCGTTCTGTGAAAAGTAAATTGGGCGCCAACCATTACCACTGTTCACCAGACTCTTCCAGGTCTGTCGGTTGCGTGTCCAAAGCCTGGACCCCTACAGTGGTTTTCCTGTCTATTCTACAGTGTTGTGGAGATGGATGAGGGAAATAAATCTAAATATTAATTAGATTGTATTAATAAGAATAAAGGGACCGGGGTCGTTGTGTGCCATGCACTCGTGCGCACACACACACACCAGTGCGTCGACCCCCCAACTCGGCCATCTCCATCTTTCCCCTCCGACCTTGATGCCTGCAGATCTTTCACACCCGCTTGTCACTACCCGGAAACCGGCCATTTTCATCACTGTTCGACGTTGAAGGCTTCGGGCAATTATAACGGGAAAGGGAATTGCACGGGAAAGGAAGATGCACTTTTTATGGTTGGAGTGGGAAGGGTTAGGTGGAAGGGGGGGGGAGGGGACGCTCGTGTGCAGCCCACTCACTTTCCAGTTCAGGGTGAAATGCTCGCCAAATCCCGTATTTACCGGTACGTGTCTCAAAACCGACCCATATGAAAGAACTCGGCAGAAGTTGTTGTTTTTTTTTTGTTGTTGTTTTTTTTGTAGAATTATATAATGAGAAGAAGAGAATCAACAATAATTATCGCTCGAATGTGTGCGTAGGTTGGTGCCGACAATTCTCGTACGTCTTTATTGTTTGGATCCTTTTTTGACGACTATAACCCGAAAATGTGTTTCCTACGGATCGGTTGTGAAACTGGTGGTTTTGTTGTAAAAAGAATAAGAATAACTACTTACACAGCGTTAAAACTCGCGCCGAAACAGATCGAAGTGCTTTCACACCAGATTTTACACACGCATGCGTAACTCTCAAACAAAGGAGTGAAAGACTTAAACACATGTTACTAGTATAGAAGACTAGAGAAACTTCAGACGGAAAAGGAAGGGTATGTTGCAGCTATTTTAGAAAGAGGTAGGTTTTAAGACAAGTGGACACTACATGCTGCTGGGTTTTTTTCCGACGAAATAGCACATACTATTTTCTTCTTTTTTTTTCAGAGGGAAATTAAGATAGCAAAAAAAGAAAGAAAAAATGCAAACCTTCAGAGGAAGGTAAAAGAAAGTAACGCGTACTTCATTAAGCATGATGCCATACCTTGTTCTTGTGTTCAAGAAATACTGGGTGCCCATGACTGTATATAATTATACTGACAATACTTGGGTCGTATGGTCGAGTTGAACCACTCGTGCTCAGCATACATTTGTGATCTCCCTTGCATCCTTTTCCGATCCCCATGCATAGGGTACATAGATAAATTATTTCCAAGGCATTCTGATTAAAATACTAACACATAGGTAGTACGCATACGCCTAGTGTTGCACCACCCTGGAAGCGGCGCAGTCAAAAAAAAAAAAATGGGCGAAGGGATCGGAGAGAGATTCACCAGGTAACAGCTTGACCAGTTGTTTTTGGTGGGGTTTTTTTTCGGGAATTACATCAGACACACACACACACAGAGTCTCTCACTCGCTCAGGTCGACTTATTCCCTCTTATCATCATCATCTCCAGTCGTTTCTTCAAGAGCTAGCCCTCCCCTCTCTCTCCTCTACGCCCCTTCACTCCAATTGAGATACGAACACTACCTTCCATCTACCCCCACCAACATCCCCAGCCCCCCTGCTCTTCTTCCTTTCCCATGCTCTGTACTGAATTAAAGAGTTTCTGGTTATAGAAATTGCGTCTGTTTTGTTTAAACCCTTCGTCTCCAGGCAGGATGATACTTTGTTATGTCCCTTTTCACCCACCTTCGACCCCTCCCCACCCTTCCTTTTCACTCCTCCCCCTAGCCCACCCTCCCATCTAAGCTCCATGTGTTTCCCTTCTTACATCCACCCACCTCCGACCCCCATTTTACGAAATAGCATTGTTTTATAATTACATATATAAAGATTACTTTTTTTTTCTTTTTTTAATAATTAAGAGTGTGTGGGATGATGACTACATCTTCAAGTCGAGGCGTCTGTGTCGTATAATGATGATGATGTTGATAATGATCCCGACCAGTGCTGTGATTTGAGTGCTTGGATTGGAGGGGTGAACAGGACATGGGCAGGTCAGGTCTTTTGAAAGGTGTGCGACGAATGACCTGTATTATTTGTACAAGTGTATATACATATATATAAATATAATAAAAGAATGGGGTTGGGGGGGAGGGGGGGGATGCGGGAGAGGGACGGTGCATGTGTGTGTGTGTGTGCGTGCGTGAGAGAGTGGGCGGGGGGGAGGGAGGAAGTAAGAAAGTGACCCGGTGTACATGTGGATTTATATGGAGTCTGAATGCGTGTGTCTGTGTGTGTGAGTCTGTGCGTGTGTGTGCATGGGTGTGTGGCTGAACCCCTCCTCCCACTTGCTTTGAACGACAAGAGAGACAATTATGTCTTCATAAAGCAAATAAAGAACTGGAATGATTGACTTGTTTTCCGTACAGTTGAGGCAAGAATGTGAGTCTCTCTCTCTCTCTCTCTCTCTCTCACTCACACACACACACACACACACACACACACGGGCGAAAACTTTACTACAGTTTCTCTGAAAAATAGGTTCAGAGCGTAGAAATCTGCCCGATCAATAATCCACTTTATCATTGCGCGCGCGCGCATGCTTACACACACACACACACACACACACACACAAAACAAAAGTTGTCTTATTTTCGAGATAGAACCACGAGCTCGAATGTTTTTAAAATGTGGAACAGAAGTTATAGAAACAACTGAACAATATAAATACCTGGGATTATATAATATTCCATGGCAATTTTGAAAAGGCTATGGAACATCTGGCAAAACAAGGTAATAAAGCTTCTCATTCTTAAAAGATCTTTCAAGAATGAAAACATAAGCATACATATAATATCAAAATTATTTGATAGTCTCGTTTCACCAATGATAACGTATGGAGCAGAAATATGGTTCCCCTCTTGTGAAAAAGCAGATGCTACTTTTACCTTTGACAAACTATATAACCATTGTCTCATGAACAAATTTCCTCATGAGCATGTTCATCTAAACTTTTTTAAACAAATACTGGGTGTCCACAAAAAAGCCACAAATTTAGCAATACTTGGTGAAATAGGTAAATACCACTTAAGTTTAAAAGTGATTTGTCAAGTAATAAAATTTTGTTTTCACATAACACAGGCACGAGAAAATTCGTATATCAAAATTGTGTATGATGACATGCTTACAGAGGAGACAAAACAGCGAACATGGATTAATTTCGTTAAATTTATATTACAGAATCTTGGTTTAGGACACGTCTGGAATAATCAGTCAACATTCTATTCACAGACTTAGCCACGTTATAATGAATAAAGTAGAATATGGATATGTTTTATTCTGGAAGAGAAACAAATCTGAAAATAAATTTAACTACTATTCTATAATAAAATTACTCGTGAATACAAAACCGAGCCTTATTTGCTGGAAGGATATCTTAATTATAATCAAAAACAATCATTGTGCAAATTAAGAATATCCTGTCATGATTTAGCAATAGAAAAAGGCCGATATTTCAATATTCCAAAAGAAAGGCGACTATGTTTACAATGTCAAACAATAGAGGAGGAATTTCATTTCTTAGATGACTGCGAATTGTACAAAGAAATTAGAATTCATACAAAAAATTCAAAATTACATTCCAAAAATTATTAAACCCAGTCAGCTAATACTGGAAGACAAACTTGTGGAACTGTTTGGGAAATTTGTCAGTAACTGCTGTCAAAAACGCCATAGCGTGCAAGAGTGATTCAATGTCTTGTTCAATATTTATCTAGTTTTGTTTTGCTTTTTTGTGCGTGGTTTCATGTAACTTTGCATGTCTGTCTTATAAACCTTGTTCAGGTTTAATTGACATTAAAATGGATTCTGATTCTGATTCACACACACACACACACACACACACACTGTTCGAAACTTTGTATGTGCGCGCGCGCTCGTGTGTTTGTATGTGAAACTCTTTAAGAATATTTGCCAAATCCGACATGCAGGCGTTGCACCTGGCATTACACTCCACAGACTGTAATATTCGTCTCACTTTAGGACAGGTGCTGATGCTGATGCTGTAACGTTAATCAAATTTACACTTGTAAACAACAACAACAAAAGCGGTTTGGTGGTGGTTGTGGTCGTGTTTGATGTATTCTTCATACATAATTACATACCAGACGTTCACTTCAGAGCTGAGATTCAAAGTTTGAAGCAAAAAAAAGCGTGGTTTTTTTTGTTTTTTTTTTTTTTCCAAAGCACCTTTTCTAATAATCTGGAACCTGACTGTACAGTGTTTTTGTTTTGTTTTTAGTATACAAAAGGTGTTATTGCAATCGTCTGGCCCACCCCACCCCACCCCCTTCCTCCCCTCCAACCCCACTCCCTCCCAACCCCTACCCCTCCCCTGGAGATAAAATACCTGTGGGACCCTCAAACAAAGCGCGTCGCAAGTGCAGGTGCGCGCGTGTTGCGTCAGGTGTTCTTTTGAGAAATCCCCTCCACCCACACTAACTTGAAAAACACTACGGAGGGGAGGGACAGGGAGAGTGCACAGGGGGGCTCTTATATATTAAACAGCATCCACACCTGAAGAAAACCACCAAAAAAAAAAACTTGTGTTAAACGTTGCTATACATTCACACACACACACACACACACACTTTTTTCCCCCTCCATTCAGACAACAGTTACGATGCTGATCTAACATAACTGAACGACATCACCACCACCACCACCACCACCCACCCACCCACCCTTCCCGATCCCACTCCTCCTATGGTTAGCACTAGGCACCACACCTACAAGATACGACGCTGTATCAATAATAACCACAAAGAATCGCAACTCCAGTTTCCCCGATACTTGACAGATGCCTGTCAACCTACCTTGATACGCAGCAAGATAAAGGACAAGACTGAGACCAATCTCCAATCTCCCCGCCACCCCCCCTTTCCATTCACAAAATAACCCACACAACTATACTCTATCAACAGGGAGAAGATATATTTGGCCGTGCTGGTGGCTGCCACCATTCCACTGAATTAATCCCTAGGTTAAAAACAACAATAACAACAACAATGTGAATGATGAAGAACAAAAGATGTAACTATAATCCAGTACACAAGATAGGGGAGGGGAAGGCGGAAATGGCGATGGACTGACACCGTTGCAGAAAAGGATGGGGAAACCATTTATTTTGCAGACACCCAGGGCTTCGACACACAACCCACATACTTGGAGGAATCTGGTGAACAATTCTCCTCGGCGCCCTACAAGACTCTCCACAAAGTTTGTTGAGAAGACGACGACGTGAGCGAAAGAGGTCGTATTGATGAAGTGACTGGGGCCAAGATAGTGAAAGAGGAAAAGGGCCATTCTTGTGGAAGTGAAAAGGGTCATATTGGTGGAAGAGAAAGGGGCTACACTGGTGGAAGAGAAATTAACCATAATGGTGGAAGAGAAAGGAGCCATATAGGTGGAAGAGAAAGGGGTCATATTGATGGAAGAGAAAGAGGCCATACTGGTAGGAGGGACCATATTAGTGGAAGAGAAAGAAGCCGTATTTGTGGAAGGGAAAGTGGCCATATGGGTGAAGAGTAAATGTCATAATATTATTTGAAGGAACAAGGCCATATTGGTGGAAGAGAAAGGGGTCACCATTCAGACAAAAGGGTCATATTGGTGGAAGAGAAAGAGGCCATATTGGTGGAAGTGAAAGAGGCCATATCGGTGGAATAGAAAGGGCCATATTTGTGGAAGAGAAAGGCTCATACTGGTGGAAGAGAAAGGAACCATATTGGTGGAAGAGAAGGGGGTCATATTGGTGGAAGAGAAAGGGGCCATATTTGTGGAAGAGAAAGGGGCCATATCGGTGGAAGAGAAAGGGGACATATTGGTGGAAGAGAAATGGGTCATATTGGTGGAAAGGGGCCATATCGGTGGAAGAGAAAGGGGCCATATCGATGGAAGAGAAAGGGGACATATTGGTGGAAGAGAAATGGGTCATATTGGTGGAACAGAAAGGGGACATATCGGTGGAAGAGAAATGGGTCATAATGGTGGAAGAGAAAGGTGCCATATTGGTGGAAGAAAAAGGGGCAATGTTGGAAGATAAAGGGGCATTTTGGTGGAAGAGAAATGTACTATATTGGTGGAAGAGAAAGGGGTAGTATTGGTGGAAGAGAAAAGTGACATATTGGTGGAAGAGAAAGGGGGCATATTGGTGGAAGAGAAAGGGGACATATCGGTAGAAGAGAAAAGGGGCATATTGGTGGAAGAGAAAAGTGACATATTGGTAGAAGAGAAAAGGGGCAATATTGGTGGAAGAGAAAGGGGCAATATTGGTGGAAGACAAAAGTAACATATTGGTGGAAGAGAAAGGGGACATATTGGTGGAAGACAAAAGTGACATATTGGTGGAAGAGAAAGGGGTCATATCGGTGGAAGAGAAAAGGGTCATATTAGTGGAAGAGAAAGGGGTTATATCGGTGGAAGAGAAAAGGGTCATATTGGTGGAAGAGAAAAGGGCCAATGTGGTGGAAGAAAAAAGGATCATACTGGTTGAAGGGGAAAAAAATGGCCATATGAGCTGAAGAAAGGGTCATATTGGTGGAAGAGAAAAAGGAGCCAAATTTATGGAAGAGGAAGGGGGCCATACTAGTGAGAAGAAAGGGGCAGTGGCAAAGTGAAAGTGGACTCAATATATTGTCGATGTCAAAGGGGCCAATCTGGCGAAGTGAAAGGGGCCATACTGGGTGAGTTTCAGTTTCAGGTTCTCAAGGAGGCGTTACTGCGTTCTGAAAAAAAATTCCATATACGCGACACCACATCTACGAGGCAGATTCCTGACCAACAGCACAACCCAGTGCGCTTAAGTCAAGCCTTGAATGCATGTACATGTATTTGCCTACCAATCAGATTGGATTTCTTCTACAGAATTTTGCCAGAGGACAGTTTTGTTGCCATGGGTTCATTTTTCTCTGCGCCAAGTGCATGCTGCACACAAGACCTCAGTTTGTCGTCTCATCCAAATGGCTTGACGCTCAGTTTGATTCTCCAGCCTAACGTGGAAGAAAGGGTGGGAGCGAGTATCGAACCCACACCCTCACACACATTATATTGGCAGACAGGGGTCTTAACCATACTGTCACCGTCCTCCTTGTCGAAGTAAAAGAGGCCACAGTGGCTAAATGAACGGGGCCAGAGTTTTCAGTTTCAGTTTCAGTAGCTCAAGGAGGCGTCACCGCGTTCGGACAAATCCATATACGCTACACCACATCCGCCAAGCAGATGCCTGACCAGCAGCGTAACCCTACGCGCTGTGTCAGGCCTTGTGAAATAAAAAATAAAATAAAATAAAATAAAATAAAAAAATAACTAAATAACTAACTAGATAAATAAATAACTAAATAATAATAATATAATAAATAAATAAATAAATAATAATAATGAAAATAAAATAAATAAATAGATAAATAAATTAATTAAATTTAAAAAAAAAACAAAAAAAAAACTGATGATAAATAAGCAAATAAATGTATATAAAAAAAATTTTTTAAAGCACACACATTCACACATATACACACATATGCATAACAGGTATGCACCAAACATGCAGTTTCACAGATATGAAAGCACAGTAATGAACAAGCTTCTCAAACTTGGTACAGCAATTGGTTGTGTCCAGAACGTAATTAACAAAAAAAAAAAAAAAAAAAAAAAAAAACTTACAAAATTCATGGTTAGAGGTCAAAGGTGACTGTCACAACAAAAGAGTGCAATTTATAAATGACTGCCCTGATTCAGGATGGTCTGTTTTTGCAGTGTCATTTTTGACTCACTTGTGTAAACAAAGTGAGTCTATGTTTTAACCCGGTGTTCGGTTGTCTGTGTGTGTGTGTGTGTGTGTGTGTGTGTGTGTGTGTGTGTGTGTGTGTCTGTGGTAAACTTTAACATTGACATTTTCTCTGCAACTACTTTGTCAGTTGACACCAAATTTGGCATAAAAATAGGAAAAATTCAGTTCTTTCCAGTCATTTTGTTTAAAACAATATTGCGCCTCTGGGATGGGCACAACAAAAAAAAAAAAGAATGAAGCCTAATTATATGCAAACTGCATTTACTGTTATATTTATATTTTTTGTATTCTCTAAACTTGGCACTTTGATCTGATATTCGACCCATCAGCTAGAGCAGTCATTATTATCATTTTTTGTTCAAACAGCGGTTTTCAATATACCATATTAAGCAATACATATTTTTTCTCCGCTGCTCTGATGAAAAATAATAATGAGAATAACTGCAGAGTTTGATTTGGGAGGGGAACAAAAAATGAACACTGAACCAATAGGCAAGGGAGACAAGATTTTTAAAGGAACAGTGGGAGGAGGAGAAAGAGGAGGAGCAGATTAGTAGTAGTAGTAGTAGTAGTAGTAGCAGAACCATTCGCGTAGGGTACCGCTAGAGCTGAAGGAAGCGGACAGACAAGGTGTTCGTGGCATACTTACAGTTTTAACTCTCTCAGTACGAACAGCGAAAGACACGACGTTAACAGCGTTTCACCCCAATTACCATCATTCAAAATATTGCAAGCGGAAGGCTCTTATACTGAAGAGGTGAATGTTGACAAAGAATACCACAATTCTGACGACGGAAGCTAAAGGTTGGGTCATTCAGACACCCACTGGACATCCGAGGTGTCTGTGTAGAAGAGAAGAGAGGACTGGCCGTGCTGAGTGAGTTAATGAATAGAGGGGGGCGGGGGGGGGGGGACACAAAGATGAGCATCTGGTACACGACCTATTGGCTGACGGCCTAAATAAAAGGTCAGCTTGGTCAGGGTTGGGGTCTTCGTTCGGTGAAGGTTGCGGTGCTCGAGGGGGCGTGTCCTGGGGGACAACAGAGACGTGTTCCTTAAGGGAGTGTTGGACCGTAATCATTTTAATGTCACCATAAAATACCCCCCCAAAAAATGTGCTTCATACTGACATCACAAAAAAGGATAGGGACCACTTCATAGAAACAGGTATGCTTTCATAAAATGTTGAAATGATTTTTTTTTAATTATACAGGCGGTATTATATACCACTGGTCTCTCATTTAATACACTGACCGGGCCATTTCAGGCACACACACACGACGTGTTTTTTGTTTGTTTGTTTTTTGGGGTGTGTGTGTTTTTTTCCTTGTTTTTTGTTGTTGTTGTTATTGGGGGGTTTTTAATGGGTATTTATGCAAAAAACAAAAACTACGTTCGTTTCAGTTTATCAATAACAGCTGTGGGCTTATTACGTTGGCCACACACACACCGCTGTTTGCCGAAAATTCCACATCTTTTCACCGTGCCCCCACGAGAAAGACAAGTTCCCATGGGGCCTTTGACGTTTTGTGAACCCAGTACTACTACACACGTCTCATGGCTGCCAACCGGAAGATAAATTTTAGGTCACAATTAACATCTTGTTCCCCCACCCCTCACCCACAAAAAACAAGCAAACAACTGATTCGTCTCTTCGCACCTCTCACGTCCACCTTCAGAGCTGTTGGGTCCGTAACATTTCCTTTGAGCACAACCTGAATTCCCACTCCTGCATCTGGTCAGTTGGTTGGTACGCCATCGTTATCAGTCACGTAGCGGTTATGCTTTTATGGAAAAAAAACACACACCAGAAAATGATGATTTTTTTTTTCAAAAGTAGTATTATTTTAGACAGTCACTTCGGAGACTGGGCTGAAAAGTCATGATGGAGTGACAGGAATGAAATGTACGATGTACAGATTGGAGTGAAAGTTATAATGTGAAGATTGGGCTGAAAGTTACGGTGCAGAAACTGGGATAAAAGCTACGATTTTGAGATTGGGCTGTAAGTTACGAATGTAAAGACTGGACTGAAAGGGTCACTGCAGAATTCACTTCACTCTACGAACGTCAAGACTGGCCTGAAAGGGTCACTGCAGAATTCACTTCACTCTACGAACGTCAAGACTGGCCTGAAAGGGTCACTGCAGAATTCACTTCACTCTACGAATGTAAAGACTGGCCTGAAAGGGTCACTGCAGAATTCACTTCACACTACGAATGTAAAGACTGGACTGAAAGGGTCACTGCAGAATTCACTTCACTCTACGAATGTAAAGACTGGACTGAAAGGGTCACTGCAGAATTCACTTCACTCTACGAATGTAAAGACTGGACTGAAAGGATCACTGCAGAATTCACTTCACACTACGAATGTAAAGACTGGACTGAAAGGGTCCCTGCAGAATTCACTTCACTCTACGAATGTAAAGACTGGACTGAAAGGGTCACTGCAGAATTCACTTCACGCTACGAATGTAAACACTGGCCTGAAAGGGTCACTGCAGAATTCACTTCACTCTACGAACGTCAAGACTGGCCTGAAAGGGTCACTGCAGAATTCACTTCACTCTACGAATGTAAAGACTGGACTGAAAGGGTCACTGCAGAATTCACTTCACTCTACGAATGTAAAGACTGGCCTGAAAGAGTCCCTGCAGAATTCACTTCACTCTACGAATGTAAAGACTGGACTGAAAGGGTCACTGCAGAATTCACTTCACTCTACGAATGTAAAGACTGGCCTGAAAGAGTCCCTGCAGAATTCACTTCACTCTACGAATGTAAAGACTGGACTGAAAGGGTCACTGCAGAATTCACTTCACTCTACGAATGTAAAGACTGGACTGAAAGGGTCACTGCAGAATTCACTTCACTCTACGAACGTCAAGACTGGCCTGAAAGGGTCACTGCAGAATTCACTTTACACTACGAATGTAAAGACTGGACTGAAAGGGTCACTGCAGAATTCACTCCACTCTACGAATGTAAAGACTGGCCTGAAAGGGTCACTGCAGAATTCACTTCACTCTACGAATGTAAAGACTGGCCTGAAAGGGTCACTGCAGAATTCACTTCACTCTACGAACGTCAAGACTGGCCTGAAAGGGTCACTGCAGAATTCACTTTACACTACGAATGTAAAGACTGGACTGAAAGGGTCACTGCAGAATTCACTCCACTCTACGAATGTAAAGACTGGCCTGAAAGGGTCACTGCAGAATTCACTTCACTCTACGAATGTAAAGACTGGCCTGAAAGGGTCACTGCAGAATTCACTTCACTCTACGAATGTAAAGACTGGACTGAAAGGGTCACTGCAGAATTCACTCCACGCTACGAATGTAAAGACTGGACTGAAAGGGTCACTGCAGAATTCACTTCACTCTACGACTGCAGAATTCACTCCACTCTACGAATGTAAAGACTGGACTGAAAGGGTCACTGCAGAATTCACTCCACTCTACGAATGTAAAGACTGGACTGAAAGGGTCACTGCAGAATTCACTTCACTCTACGAATGTAAAGACTGGACTGAAAGGGTCACTGCAGAATTCACTTCACTCTACGAATGTAAAGACTGGACTGAAAGGGTCCCTGCAGAATTCACTTCACTCTACGAATGTAAAGACTGGACTGAAAGGGTCACTGCAGAATTCACTCCACTCTACGAATGTAAAGACTGGACTGAAAGGGTCCCTGCAGAATTCACTTCACGCCAAAGGAAACAAGTGGAGTACCATCGTCAGTATGGAGGAACTGCCTTCAGAGGGGGCAGACTGCAAGTGGAGAATCGCCCTATGGAGGCCCTCTCAAACTGACAGATCAACACACCTCCCGCCGAACTCAACGTGGATAGTCAGACGTCAGGGACGACAGAGGTTCCCATAGAACTTCTGCAGAGCAAGCCTCTTGCAAGAACACACAGTGGGGAGAGAAGTCACAGAGATCCCCGGGATGGAAGAGACGTCTGTTCACACGGAGACACACTGACCCACAGGGAAGACGTCTGAACAATGATGGTAAGTCATTTCAGAATCCCAACCACTGACCATCGACAATCACCCAAAAAGCCCCACCCCCATGAAACTCCTAGTGCCGACCCTATGCCCGTTAGTTCCCGGTACAAGATTTTACAGTCAAGTTTGGGGGAAATGGTATGCCGTCTGGTTCTGCAGAACACACAGACCAGCCACAGACACCACGGAGGGTGTTCAACACGATGTCAGCAGCCAGCAGCCTGTCCATCATCATGTTCCGGAAGGAAGGGAAACTGGGAGAAACAGCCCTCTGACCCTGTCAGCAGAACAACAAGAACAAAGCGTCCACCCCTCTCCTGCTGTGTGTGACCCCAGTTGTTCCAGCACTAACCAGGCCACAGACACAGTGACGCCTGAAAGGGTTCAGTTTGTGTCTTGTCAACATGTCGTGTTTGTCAGCCGCACGTGTTTTGTCCTTGTTTTGTGAGCAACATGTTCTTGTGTATTCTGTGAGCCACGCACGTTATGTGACTGGGGTGAACAGTGCACTGACTGGCCAACAACAGTCAGGCGAAAAGACTGGAGGCTTTGCTCTGGGAAGTCAAGAAGCAGGCAGGAAAGAGGTGGTCAGCCGAACTGAGGAGCTGAAGGCATTCATGAACACTTTAAGGCAGAAGATACTTTAGTTAGAAGTCTGTTACAAGATTCAAGAACTTAATGAAGAGAAATGAAATGAAATTATGGTGCTTAGAGCCTCGCCGACCACTAAGGCCATCTCAAGGCTATCGCCACGTTAATACCTACTACAAGGGTAAAAAAGCAAACAATAAAAACAAGTCACCACTTTAAGCCTTCCACTCAAAGTTTAAAAAACCTTCGGTAGTTTAAAACCTTCAAATCTGGTTTAAAATGTTCACTTCTTTCAAGAAGTCCATCAGCGCCCACGGAGGGACATCACGAAACAAGGTCTTCAAAGAAACCGCCGTGTAATGTCTGTGTCTAACGTCATGCAGATCCCAACAGTCAAGGAGCACGTGTTTCACGGTGAGAGGCTCATCACAGGGAATAATACATTGAGGGGCCTCCTCACCCTTCAACTAGTAAGAATGAGTTAAAAAAAAAAAAATTAAAAAAAAAGTGTGCCCCGCACGCAGTCTGCACAGCACAGACTCCTCCTTTCTGTTCTTCACCCCCTTAATGAAGAGAAGACAGTGGAAGAAGACACTATCTAGAAGACTACGAGATTCAACAACAAAATGAAGAGGAAACAGTGGAAGACACTTTATCTAGAAGACTGCAGTGATATTCAAGAACTTGGTGAAGTTAAGACAGTGTAAGACACTTCATCTTAAAGACTGCAACAAGAGATTCATGAACTTGATGTAGAGAAGACAGTGGAAAATGATACTTTAACTAGAAGACTACGACGAAATATTCAATAACTTAATTAATGAAGAGAAAACAGTGGAAGACACTTTATCTAGAAGACTGCGACAAGATCCAAGAACTTAAGAGAAAATAGTAGAAGGAGACACTTTATCTGAAGGACTGCGATGAGATTAACTCACTCAGTACGGCCAGTCCTCTCTTCTCCTCTACACAGACACCTCGGATGTCCAGTGGGTGTCTGAATGACCCAACCTTTAGCTTCCGTCGTCAGAATTGTGGTATTCTTTGTCAACATTCACCTCTTCAGTATAAGAGCCTTCCGCTGGCAATATTTTGATGGTGGTAATTGCGGTGAAACGCTGTTAACGTCGTCTCTTTCGCCGTTCGTATGGAGAGAGTTAAAGAACTTAGAAGACGAGGAGACCGTGGCTACAGCGGAAGGCTGCAGCAGGCAGAGGACTGCAGCACTACAGGACGGCGCTGCAAGGTTGGCGCCAGAAGACGGAGACGGAAGACACCGCAGCGCCCTAGAGGTCGGCGCCACAGCAACAGTATGTCAGGCCTTCGTTCATGTGGCTCACTGTGTGTGCTGCATTGTGTTGTGTTTTGTGCGTAAGTTTTGTTGTTTTTAAGCGCACGGTGATTTCGGGGAAGAGAAAAGAATTGAACTGAAACGCAAAAATGTAAATTCTTGTTTGGTGTTTGTGTGTGGAGTGAGAGGTGAGTGAGTGCGGAGTCGAGATGGATCTTTTTCTATCTTATTTCTTACGTGTTTGTTCCGTGTTCCGTTCAGTGTTACACTGCCCAATATGGAAGACAGCAGACGCAGCAAACACTTCACAACACCAGGGACTTACTGCAACGACTACCAACGATAAGACGATCTCACATCTCCCACCCAACAATACGTTGCAGACCTCTTTCCCAACTTCAGAGCATTAGAAAAGCCTTTAAACCCTCTGCATGATTCAGTCAAGGAACCGAAAGGCAGCCGTCTACGACGCGGAAGATCATGGACAGGACAAGCAGAAACACATTCCAATGTATGCAAGCTACAAAACCTGAAAGAAAAAAGAACGGGAGGAGAACACTGAAAACCTGAAGCATCTTTTCAAGACAATCATTTCACCCATTCCAGGAAGACATTGTCGGGGATGGCTAGAAGGCAGAACTGATGCAGAAGTGAAGTTACTCATAGAACAAAACAGTAAAGAAGAGGACATCATCATACACACAGATACACAGTCACCAAAGACCAATTCGGATGGGGATTCACTGCTAGGCAAATGGATAAACAGTTAGGGAAGAGAATGCCGTGTACAAAGTCACAACCTCCAGCTTGACTGTCTAAGTTGAAGGTGTGACACATACTCTCCAATGGCTGTCATCCATTCACACGCCTGGAAATCAACACGCCATGATTCTGACGGACTCAATGAACCCAATATAAAAACAGAAAGCGGGATGACCCAGAGTGGCATGAGGAAACGCGCAACTTTCGGACTCAACAGCTTACATGGTCATACTGCCCCGGAAATGCAGGTGTTGAAGGAAATGAGCGAGCTGACAGACTTGCTGGTAACGCAACAAAAACGAGCGGTCTGCATCTGGGAAAATCGGAAATCTCGAGAAAAGTAAAAGAGTGCTTTAAAAAAAACAAAAAAACCCAACCCAGATCAGTGTGTGTGTGTGTGTGTGTGTGTGTGTGTGTCTGTGTGTGTGTGTCGGGGCTCGTGTGCTTCTATATGTAGTGCTGGGCTTGTGTACATTTGTTTGTGCTTTCATATCTGTGAGACTGTATATTTGTTGCATATCTGTTGGGCACATTTGTGTATGCGTGCGTGCGTGCGTGCGTGCATGTCTGTGTCTGCATTTCATTTCAGTCATTTGTCTAGTTATCTATTTGCTTACTTACCTGTATCTCAATTTATTTTTAGATTTATTTATTTTAATTTACTCAGTAATTTGATGACATCCATTTTTTATGTCTCTATTTTCTCAAGACCTAACTAAGCGCGTTCGCTTACTCTGCTTGTCAGGCATCTGCTTAGAAAAATGTGGTGTAGCGTATATGGATTTGTCCGAACGGTGTGACACCTCCTCAAGTAACTGAAGTGGACTGTGTGTGTGCGTGTGTGTGTGTGAGAGAGAGAGAGAGAGAGAGAGAGACAGTGCAATATAGTATGAATGCTCATTATATTCAAAACAATGCCTTTTAATTCTTTTTGCTTTTACATTATAGATATTACCTGCGAAGTGTGGAGTTATATTCATATCTGGCTTTTTTGGGGGGATGGGGGGGGGGCTTTTTTTTTTTTTTTTTTACATTCATGTTTTCATGTTGTTTACTTGTCTATGCTATGATAATGCGCCCAACCAAATTTCTGTAATCTGAGATGATAGTTATTCTTTTCTTTTCTTATCGTATTGAGTCAAAGCATATGCCGATAGCCCGTCGTCAGTGTGTTTATGTGCAGTGACTCAACTCGACGATGAATTAAACTTATCTGGTCGGGGGGCAAAGAAAGAGTCTTATCTAATAAATAACTTAGCTCACTAAGAACTTGGAAAAATTTGTGGAAGCAAACCGTCTGCTATAATTCAAATACAAATGGAGCCGTTAAATGCATTTACGGAAATGTTAACTTCCGCTGCCTCTTGCTTTATCCGTACAGGAGGAGGAAACCGGGAAAGGGTTGAGTGTGGTTTGACGGGGAGTGTAGAAGGACGAGGAGGACAAATCGGTCCGCTCTCCGAACTGGTCAGTGAACCCAGTCTTCACCCTACAGAAGGTCGTACTGTAATACACGCAAGCTTCATTAAAAAAAAGTTTGAATTTGAAAGCAAAGCTTGAGACGAACTTACTAATAAGGTAACTGATTCTGGGAAGGTTTGGCGATGCGTTAAGAAATAATTGTTTTACGGTAAAATGACAAGTGGGTAAAAACTGCATTGGAACGATTGGTTGGACACTCGACTTCTTTGGAAGTGGAGGAAGGAAGAAGAGCCCGAACTGTTTGGATGACTGCTCGCCTTGTCAAATCAATTCAAATCAAATTATGGTGCTTTGAACCTCGCCGACCACTAAGGCCACCTGCTCGCCTTGTGATGATGATGCAACACGCCTAACTACTGAGAATACCACAAAGGAGGTGACTGTAGCCATCCGCCATCTTGTGAACAAGAAAGCTGCAGGTACGGATGACGTTAGTCTGCAGTGACGTGCAACATAACCGATTTTCTGGTTCACATGTTTAATCCTATCTGTTCGTCTGGACAGAAGCCCTTACCAACCCAATTCACAAGAAAGGAAACTGACACGCTCCAGACATTCACAGAGGCATTTTCCTCTTAAATATTTGCAGCAAACTTCTTTACAGCTGTATCATTGATAAACATTTCTCAACTATATCAGACTGATCCTCGGAACAACGAAAGACACTCCAGCTAACACCATGCGATACCTGCTTGACCTTCCTTCAGTGCAGGCCAGAAACAGGTTAGAACAGGTTATGACCTACTTCAGAGCATTAGAAAACCCTCACAACCTACTGCATGGTGCAGTTATATAACCAAATGACAGCCGTTTAGGACGATGAAGATCATAGATGGGACAAGCAGAAGACACAATGCAGCTTGTATACCAGCTACAAGACCTGAAAGAAACAAAATGGGGTGAGGGGTGAAACCAGAAAACCCCAAATATCTCCACACAATCACTTCACCCACTCTGGGAAGACATTGAAACAGATGGTTCAAACACCAAAGACCAGTCCGGTTGGGGATTCACTGCCAAGCAAAACGAAAAAACAAAAAAAAAAAAAAAAAAAAAAAACAATCAGGGAAGAGAATGCCCCATACAAAGTCACAACCTCCAGCCTGACGATGGAAGTTGAAGCAGTGACACATGTTGGCAGTCCTGTGGTTATCCACTCGTGCACCTGGAAACCAACACACCATGATTCTGACCGAATCAATGAACCTCCTACAAAATAATTATTGAAAGCGGAATGGGGAGACCAGAGTGGCATGAGGTGATACAACATTCAAATACAAAAACTGCCCTGGACATACAGGTGTCAAGGGAAAATGAGCGAGCCGACAGGCTTGCTGGTAGCGCAACAACAACGAGCTATCTACATCTGGGAAAATCTTAGATGCTAAGTTAGAGAGTACCTCAAAAACGAAGTACAAGGCCATCACACCACTGCTAGTCTCACAGAATGAATGATAGAGGAGGTGGCCGGACGTCTAACATGAAAGGTAGAGCATGATCCTTTGCTCATCGAATTAATCTTGGCATAATTTCTAAACCAACAAAGCGCAGACACCCTCAAAATAGAACATGGTCTCTGTGGGCCTTCCCAAATACATGAAACTGAGCCACACGCTAGACGTGTGTGTGTGTGTGTGTGTGTGTGTGTGTGTTATGGGAGCTGTGGAATATATGATATAGGAATGAGCGTGTGCATGTGTGTACGTGTGTCGTGGGAGCTGCAATGTGCAGGAATGTGTGTGTGTGTGTAAATTGTGTGTGTGTGTGTGTGTAAATTGTGTGTGTGTGTGTGTGTGAGTGTGTGAGTGTGTGTGTGTGTGTGTAAATTGTGAGTGTGTGTGTGTGTGTGTGTGTGTGTGTGTGTGTGTGTGTGTGTGTGTGTGACGAAATGTTTGGCATTAATGATCCTCTGCCCTATATTGTGCCCCGTATACTTTAAAAGTTGTCAGCATAATCAATTTAACAGATCAAATGGCCTATACAACAACAACAACAAATCTTGACTTCTTGTGTTCTCTCTCCCTCCCTCCCTCCCTCACTTTCTCAAGACTCATTCTAGCTCTCTTCCTGTCCCCCGCCCCCTCCTTCCCTCCCACCATCACTTCCCCCGTCCATCCCCCTCGCCCCCTCCCCCCACACACACCCCTCTGAGGAATACATGCATTATGTCGATTGCACCGAGTTCTCCATGAACTAACAACGCAGAAGCGAAGCAATGTAAGAATACAACTTATCTGCAAAACATATCTGTTTGAACATTAATCTCCAGACGGCAAACAAAACCAATAAACGCAAAAAAACAAACAAACAAAAAAAAAAAATCTCGGTAAAGCGGGCAGAGTTTCACATTACTGATGTGTGTCCATACAGTTTTGTGTCTGTCTTCGTGGACTTGCCACTGCTTCTCTTTCCACACCCCCTTTGCAATTCCCCCCCCCCCCCACCTGCCCCCCCCTCCCAACCCTCCCACTCCCACGGCTACTTTCAATGGCATTATCCAGTGCGCGTGTGGGTGGTCGCTGCCTCCACACCCCTTGCCTCATCATCCCCACCCGTTCCTCTCTCTCTCTCTCTCACTCTCTCTCTCTCACTCTCTGACTCACTCTCTCTCACTCTCTCACTCACTTACTCTCTCTCTCTCTCTCTCTCTCTCTCTCTCTCTTTCACCAAGTCCCTTGTTATCTCTTATCAAGGTCTAGTTTTCAAAAAGAATATATAAAAAAAATAATAATAATGCTGTGTCCATACTTTCAGGGAAAACACACACACACACACACACACACACACACACACACACACACACACACACAAACACACGCACACAAAACAAACAAACAAAAACAAACAAAAAAACAAAACAAAAAACAAACACAAACCAATCATGTTCTGAATTGCTTTTGACAAAGTTTTAAAACGATGTAAAGTTTCCACAGAGACTGTCCCCCCCCCCCCCCCCCTCTCTTTTTCGTATAATATATCACTGCCTAATTTCTTCAGAGCTGGTATTCTTCTGCATTATAAACTTATAATTGGAATATACTCACTGGTCGGATTCTGGTAGTTTAAAAAACATTAATAATGGTGGTCATCACACACTGGGTTCCAGGCATTATAGCACGAGTATTCATTTATGCACACGCACGCACGCACGCACGCACGCACGCACACACACACACACACACACACACACACACACACACACTCCTTCCATTCACATACCAAAGGAGGAAATGGATCCGTAAAGTAGATCACAAAATTCGGTATAGAACACTACAACAGTAAGAATCATGAAAAAAAACTCCAATAAAAAGTATATCACTCTGTGTGTGTGTGTGTGTGTGTGTGTGTGTGTGTGTGTGTGTGTGTGTGTGTGTGTGTGTGTGTTTTAAATCATTTAATGTCTATCCACATTAAGTGATATTAGACACACACAAAAAAAAAGGGAGGGGGGGGGGGGGAGGAGGGAGGGAAAGGGTCAGGGGAAAAAAATCACATTTACAACAATCTGGCTAAAACAATAACTTCCAAACTTAAAAAAAAAAAAAAAAAAGAAAAGAAAGATAAATCGTTTTAACAACCCAGTTGGACTATCCAACAAAGATTTGAAACAGAGCAACATTAGCAGTGACAAGTCCAAGATATATATACGAATCTTTAAAAAAAAAAAAAAAAAAAAAAAAAAAAAAGTTATAACTGCAACCAAATTGGACTATTTAACAACGATTTAAAGAAACTGAACAATAAAAGTGATGAGTCCAATATTTCCTGCATCGGAAAAGATGCTAGTACAGGTATATGACATTTTAACATGTCGCAAGTAAATACATGATCACTTGTTATAGGATTACCACATATACAGGAAACACTTTTTATGTATTTTGTCTTGAAACAGTTCAGTTTCCATCTGCAGATCAATGAGGCAATCTGCCTTTTACTGTAAATGTGTTGTTCATGTTTACCAACAATTCCATAAATATTACTTATTTCTTCGTATAAGTTGGAACGGACCATTCTCCTTTCTTCTGACTGAAAGTATGATCGCTGGATTTGTTCTTCTATACTATAACATTCTTGTAATGAAAATGGAAGAGATAAATATGTTGATTCAGCTGATTCCTTTGTTCCTTTTTTCGCCAAGAGATCAACCTTATTATAAAGAAGGCCACAATGCGAAGGAATCCAGATAAATGTAGTACTAGTACCCCTCAATGAGAGTACATGAATTAGATGTTTAATTTCAATAATAATTTCAGATCTAACTTTCGAGTGTAAGGAGTGTAAAGATTTCACAGCATTAATGACTGACTTAGAGTCAACACAAAAAACAATCTGGAATATATTTTTTTGGCAAATCGATTAAGAAGTGCAATGCCATAAGTACTGCAACTAGCCCCGCGGTAAAGATTGACTTATTTTTTTCCCACGTTATAAACTTTTTTCTGCGTTTAGTTCAGGTATGATATATGCGGCACCTGCATTATTGTTTAACACAGAACCATCTGTATAAACCATCAGGTGGTTTGGATATTGATCACAGAAGTGGATTCGGGCATAAGATGACAGTAAAATTTCTGTTTTCAGTGGTATAATCAATATCAAACTGGGCTCTCTTGGGTGGGATAGGGGATAAAACGGAATGTTTGGCTACATTATGCTTCAGATTTAGATCAGAGCTTGTTATAGTAGTAGATGCATATGTAATTATGGTCATATGGGAGGCAATGGTCCTAGCTCTTTTTGGAAAGTCAGTATCGGACTTAAGATTCAGTTCAGGTTTCAAATCATTTTCTGCTGTATAGCTTCTCAAGACGAATTTGGTGCACTGAAGGTTCATGTGGTCTTCAAGTAGTAATACCCCAGCCGCACTATACGTTTTAATACATGACACATGAACTGGTATACCAAGAGCAAGTTTATATCCTTTGCAGTCTATGCTTTGGAGTTTCTTCAATAAATATTTTGGGGCACTGAAAAATACTTCTTGGGCATAAGTTAATTTTGATCGAAGAAGCGATGAAGATGGGCGCAAAAGTGTTAACCTGTCTTGTCCCCAAAATTGCTTACTTATAACGTGTGTGTGTGTGTGTGTGTGTGTGTGTGTGTGTGTGTGTGTGTGTGTGTGTGTTTTCGCGCGCGCTGATGCCTGTATGTGCGTATCTCCTCCCATCCCTCCCTCCGTCTCACTGACTCCCTCTCTCTCTCACTCTTGAATTACATGGGCATCCTGTACTCGCTTTCGCAGGATCAACCCATTAAATGCTACGCGTGTTTGAAGAGACGCATGGTCATACTTCTGCTACCACACTAGAAACAAAACAAATGTTTCTTTCTCTGTAAAGTATGCAGTTACTACAAAAGTCAGTGCACATAGATAGTTCGCGCCATAGGACTTGATAGTGAGTATGATAGCCCAGTAACACCACCACCATCACAGCGGACATTAAGGTTCACGGACATAAACTTGAGACTGTCCACCATTTCAAATACATGGTTGCCATAATCAGTGACGAGGGCTCCAAACCACGGATGCTTGCAAGAGCGGCTACAACAGCTGTGCTCCGGGCAAGAAGACTGAAGCCCATTTGGAAAGACAGCAGAATCACCATCAGTCATAAGGTCAGACTCGTGCGTGCATTGGTACTTTCCATATTTTTTGTACGCTTGCGAGACATGGACTCTCATGGCAGAACTGCAAAGGAAAACCCAAGCTGTGGAAATGAGATGCTATCGAAAGATCTTGGGCATATCGTATCTCGAACACATCACCAACGAGCAAGTTCGCCCGACCATCACTCACTCAACAAAAGAGCCACACGACGACCTACTGACCTTCGTGAAGAAACGGAAACTGAAATGGTATGGTCATAGCACAAGATCAAACGGCCTTGTCAAAGTCACCCTCCAAGGAACGGTAGAGGGAAAGAGAAGAAGAGGCAAAGGGAAAAAAAAGGTCTGACAACACTAAAGAGTGGACAGGGCTGACATTTGCAGAGACACAATCACACACACATGATCGTCCAGAATGGAGAAGGCCAGTGCACGAGTCAACATGACGGTGCCCAGACGGTTCCACACGGAGCTAAGGAACCAAGCGTAGGCATGACAGTCGTGTCCGGCTAAGACTTCAGAACATCAGTGGAGGCAACTGCTGTCCCGACTATCTGGACTAGAATGTGATGATGATGATGATGATGATGATAGAGTCATTTGCACAACAGACTGCCTACCTGGGCAGAGCCGACTGACATCTGTCACTGGGCGCTCATCATTAGTTTCCTGTGTCATACAGACGAAGTGGGGAGTGTTTTGCCCAAGTTACATCCCCACTCATTCAGCCAAGAGGGTTTTAGTGGGCGTGGGGGATGGTTCACAAAGGCCAGCTAGCTAGCCCCCAAAGCTTCAGCGACACAAGAGAGCCAATGCAATATTTTTAACAATAGTTCCCCGAGGAACGGTGACAAGACTGTGGTCAGTGGGAACAACTCCCACCCCCACCCTCCTCTCAACCCTTTCCATCCATCCCCTTATTCCCCAACTGACCCAACCCCCTCCAGTTATCTTCCCTTGAGAACGAATTTCAAGACAGACTGTACCCCCCCCCCACCCACCCCCGCCCCAACCACCCCCCACAAAAATAAATAAATAAATAAATAAATAAAATAAAATAAAATAATAATAATAAAAAATAAATAAAAATAAAAACCACAACCACCACCACCACCAACAATAATAACACGACAAACGCCAAGACCATTATACTTTCATGCAAATATGTTCTGAATTGTTGCGGAAAAGTTTTTGAAACACTCTAAACTTTTCGCACAAATATCTCCTCCCTCCCTTCTACCCCCCACCCCCTCTGTCTGTCTGTCTTTCTCTCTCCAATACTCTCTCTGATCTCTGAACAACGGAGGAATCAGTTACCTTTTTGTACATAAGCACACGCACACGCACGGACTTAACCTGACTGAGGAGAGACACAAAGTTCTATCATTGTTATTATGCACAACGATGTAGCAAGCTCAACGCTTGTATCGTACAACAAACGGAGACAACTGAGCTTTTACACCTTTTTTTTCTCTCAAGGCGGAATGAGTCATGTGTTCACAACAAAGTGTGGCCGTTCACTCCGCTTGTCACACAGGACAAGAGACGTGGACATCGCTGTGCGTTATAAATATGATAGTCGTGTCCGACTATGACCATCAGAACAGCGGCACAGGATGCTACTGCGGACCGGACTATCCTGGCTGGAATTTGACCATAGTGGAGAGCGTCTTGCCCAGGTTACACCCCCACTCTCTCGGCCAAGAGGGTTTTAGGACAATCGGCGTTGGGATGGTTCCCAAAGGCCAGCTAGCCCCCAAGGCTGCAGCACAAAGAGCCATTGCAAATCTTGCCTCCAAGTTTGAGAGTCATATTCCTTCACAAATCTGTGAATGACTTCCCATTTGAATGCAGAAACCATTGATCATACAGCTCTCATTCTGTCATATAATGTGTTTATAAACGACGTTCACTCACTAATGTGCTTGTTTTAACTCTTTCCATACGAAAGGCGAAAGAGACGACGTTAACAGCGTTTCACCCCAATTACCATCATCAAAATATTGCAAGCGGAAGGCTCTTATACTGAAGAGGTGAATGTTGACAAAGAATACCACAATTCTGACGACGGAAGCTAAAGGTTGGGTCATTCAGACACCCACTGGACATCCGAGGGGTCTGTGTAGAGGAGAAGAGAGGACTGGCCGTACTGAGTGAGTTAAACTTGATGTAAATTACAAACGGAGGTAAATGTGTTGTCTTTTTTCTTGTTCATAGAGATGCTTATGGAAAATGTCGTTGACTCAAGGCGAGCTGACAATCACATTGCACAAGTCAAATTGCTTCCTCTGCTGTGGTCGGAGACGACTTTCACATAAATAAAACTACTTGTTCCCAAAGCTCCATTAATGGGTTTCACCTGTGCCTTAGATTGGGATGTCCATCTAACGAACGAGAAGAAAGAAGACCCGTGTGTTAATGTTAGAAGTTAAACTTCCCACAGCCTTCACAGCCTTCGGTAGCAGTTAATTCATATGTTCCTTCTCTGTCTCTGGACTTTGCAATTGGAATGAACTTTCTCTTTCGCTTCGTCAGGTCTCCACACTCAGCTCTTTCAAGTCTGGCCTTAAAACCCACCTCTTCACGAGATAGCCTCCCTCCCCTGCCTCTTCCTTGTCTTCAGTTTCTTCAATTTTAGAGTTATGCATGCGTGTGGAATGACTGGTGTGAAAGCGCTTAGATTTGTCTCGGCACAAGATTCTGCGCTATATAAATATTATTATTATTATTATTATCATTATTATTATTATCATATCCACTGTGTCTAAGGCTCGGCACTGGAAGGCGGGGCCCAAACCTGTCCTTCAGCCGTTACTAGTACCTCCCCAAATGAAGTCAGGCACCCCTTCATACCTGAGTGGAGTGAGAAAAATCAGAGTCAAGTGCCTTTCCCTTTCGCAAGGACACACCACACTACACCACACCACACCACCACCATGGCGGAACGGGGGGGCTCGAACGCTGATCACTGGTGAACACTGGCTCAAAAGTCCAACAACGCCTTGCCGAATCTGGCACTGTGCCTTCAACAAATGAACATTCAAGAGGGGGGGAGGGGGTGTGGGGGATCCGTAAATCCCAAACAATCAATAAAACAATAACAAAACAAACAAAACAAAACAAAAACTAAATCCCACAGAAATAACAAAAAAAAATTATGTAAAGTGGGACACAGTAAACTGAAGATGATTGATCCACCACGCAGAGTGCGCCTAGCCCGTCTCCCGTGTCTTTGCCAATGCTTTCAACATCACTGTCCGGAGAATGACCTCAAAATAACATAAATTCGTCAAGTGGCTTTTCTCTCCCCCCCCCCCCCCCCCCCCCCCCCCCAACCTTACCCTTCTGCCCATGTTTCATCCTGCTCCTCCTCCCCCCGCCCCCCCACACCATCCCCCCACCCACTTTCCCGAACAATTTTCAGACAGAACAAAAAATACGATAAAGACTATGTCAATGGACTGGAATAAAAATGTTTTGAACAGCTTTTGGAAAAAGTTTCCAAACAATGCAAAGTTTACTTTTCGCGGAAACATCTCGACTGCTCCAGTTTCTTTCCTTTGAACTCAAAGAGAAATCGGTTAATGGCATTGTAGTAATATTACCCTGTCTGTCTGTCACTTTTTCTCTCGCACGCGACTGTGTGGTGTGTGTGTGTGTGTGTGTGTGTGTGTGTGTGTGTGTTTGTGTGTTTGTGTGTTTGTGTGCGTGCATGCGTGTGTGTCCTCAGATATACGTTTACTTGTGTACTGTTGCGTGTTTTGTAACCGCATTTAAACGCTATATTTTTACTTTATTTTGCTCCATTAGCAAATTAGTAATAATAATGCACGTTTATATAGCGCCCTTTCTAAGAGCCCAGGGCACTTTACATGAAAAAAGCAACAAATAAATTACATAAATCATTCATGACCACTCTTTGTCAAAACCCCTCTCCCCCCTCCTCCCGCCATCCCCCACACTCCCTCTCCCACTCTTCATTCACCCAAAGTGAGCTGACATTGATGGTGTTGGAGAAGAAGGAAGCTGAGACTGCTTATAGATAGGTTTTTAAAAAGATGAGGTTTTAGTGAAGAGCGAAAAGCAGAGATAGAATCAGATGTACGGATATGACGAGGAAGGTTGTTCCAGATGTGTGGAGCAGCAAAGAGGAAAGAACTTTCACCGTAGGTTCTTGTACTGACACGAGGAAGTTTCAAAAGGTAACAGTCAGAGGATGAGCGGAGATTTTAAACACTGATAAGGTCCAAAAGATAGGTAGGTCCTGCAGAGTGGAAAGCAGAATAGAAGAGACACGCAACTTTGTATTTAATTCTCGCTCAAATGGGGAGCCAATGTAGAGTGCGAAGGTGGGAAGAAATGTGATCAGTACGTGGGACACAGAGTCAGACGGACAGCATTGTTTTGAAGCTTTTGAATTCGCTGAAGAAGAATATGTGGACAGCCTAGGGGAAGAGAATTACAAAAGTCGACAGTTGTAGTTTCAACAGAAAGGTACTGACGAATAGAGTTAATCCGACGAAGATCACAACTGACTTGCGTATCAGATTTACAACCTAAGCGTACATACCGAGGTCTGATTCAAGAATGACTCCAAGGTTCCTTGCTGATTCAGAATACTGAACTGTGGCATCACCAACCACAATAGAGGCAGAAAAAGAAATAGATGTGGGCATTCTTACAGAGGAAATAATCATAGCTTCAATTTTATCATCATTTAACTTCAGTTTGTTGAATGTCATCCAGGAATTTAACATCGAGAATGCAATCCTGCGTTGACTGAATCAGACTGTCTATTTGGTTTGGTTCTGAAGACTTTTGTAGCCGAGTATCATCAACAGAAGAGCAGTGCAAAACGGAACGACCAAAAATGACAGAAAGAGCAGCAGTGTACAGAACGAGGCCCAGGACAGAGCCTTGTGGCACACCTTAGGAGATCAGGGTTGGTTCTGAGTTAAGTTGTTAACAGCGACACTCTGGAAGTGATTGGATATGTATGAAGAAAACCAATTCAGAACTGTTGAGTGAATCCCAAAAACATGTTCAAGTCTGGAAAGAAGTATACTGTGGTCTATTGTGTCAAACACAGCCAACAGATCGAGCATAGTTAACAGTTCAGTTTGCCTTCATCAACATACAGTAAGAGGTCATTAACTACTTTCAACA
>NC_134884.1:38451408-38458908 GCF_041734735.1 Babylonia areolata | reverse complement strand
ATCAATCAATCATTATTATTGTAAATGATGATGTTGTATGTTTATGTGTGTATGCATGCGTGTGTGTGTCTGTATGTTTGCTTTTGTGTGTATGCATGTGTGCGTTTGTGATCGTTGTTTAACATCTTTTCACTATAAATGACCGATGTATCACGAGGGCAGGAAAGAAATTTGAGGGAGGGAGGAAAAAGTAACTGTTCATGTATGTGAGTATGTAAGTGTGTGTGTGTGTGTGTGTGTGTGTGTGAAGCGCGCCCGTGTGTATGGTGTGTACGTGCAGGCTCTTGCGTGTGTGGGAGTGAACCCGATTGTGTGTGAACGCGTGGACGTGGGTTAGTTCCGGTGCGTAAGCCAGTGAGATGCTTGCGCATGTGGGTACGTATGCAGACGCGTGTGTGAGCGCGCATTTGTGTGCGTGTGTACGGACGCACAAGCGCGCGGTTATGTGTAATCGCGCATACATGCATACACGCACCTGAGTGTACGTTTGTGTGCATGTTCTTGCGCGAATGCGCGTATGTGAATATGTGCGCGCGTATGTGCCATAATTGCCAGCAGCCACTTTGATAGATCTGAAGAATTTGCCTGGACAGCGAGTTGTCAATGACATACCAAATGTTCTTGACGGAGCTGGAGAGAAGCATTGCCTTGTTTCGAGTCAGTAGTGATGATAGTCCGAGGCTTATTTCTAAAATGAAAAAAAAGGGGAGGGGGGGAGGGCGGGGGGAGGGGGTTATAAAACTGACAGGTCAGCCTGTAACATCAGAGGCACATAACACGATGCCGAATCCCCAAGAAAACATTAACCCACGCCCTATCCAACTTGTAAGTTAAGAAAAAGGGATTCCCAACAACAAAAGCTGACAACTTGGTAGGTGACCCGGCCAGCCAGGGGCCGTTCAGCGTGATGCCGAATCCTACTTTGACAACCTTACCTAGAAACTATCGATCTTTTTAACTTTTTTTTTTATCAAAGGAAAAAGAATAGGAAAAAAAACGTTATCTACAACTGAAATTGTAAATCAAGTGATCAGGCCAGCCAGGGGCCGTTTTGCAGCCTAATCGTGAAGCCCGATCCAGCACGAATACCCTGAACTTGCTCAAATCCAGAAAAAAAAAGGGGGGGGGGGAAGGAATAGAAAAAAAAAGATGGTAATGGTACTGTTCTCAGCAAATGGACAGAGAACGGACACATACGACTGGCGCAATAGCCGAGTGGTTAAAGCGCTGGACTTTCAATCTGAGGGTCCCGGGTTCGAATCTCTGTAACGGCGCCTGGTTGGTCAAGGGTGGAGATTTTTCCGATCTCCCAGGTCAACATATGTGCAGAGCTGCTTGTGCCTGAACCCCATTCGTGTGTATATGCAAGCACAATATACAATACGCACGTTAAGGATCCTGTAATCCATGTCAGCGTTCGGTGGGTTATGGAAACAACTGAGAACATACCCAGCATGCACACTCCGAAAGCGGAGTATGGCTGCATACATGGCGGGGTAAAAACGGTCATGCATGCATGTAAAAGCCCACTCGTGTATATGCGAGTGAACGTGGGAGCTGCAGCTCATGAACGGAGGAGGAGGACATACGGGTTTGGTGGGGGTTTTTTTGGGGGGGGTTTGTTGTTGTTGTTGTTGTTTTTTTGTTTTTTGGGTTGTTTTTTTTTTGTTTTTTGTAACACAAAACGAGAAAAGGAAGCGAAGCGTTTCGTTTCTTAGGTCTTCTGCAAGTAAAACAACAAATCAGAAACGAAAACAGCTACAGATACACAGCTGCACATGTGCTGGCGTCTTGAATATCATGCCAAACTGAAATGCTATAGGTTAAGAATCTGCTTTCCCCCCCACCCCTTTCTTCTTCTTTTTTAATGATAAAAAGTGGTGTGGGGAGGGAGTGGGGAAATACCTAAATCAAGATGAAAACTAGGTGACCCGTTTTCTGTAAATGTATGCGTCATCAGTTTGATAACACCAAACAAAATACAAAAAAACTCACGGAACTTTCTAGAAAATTCCGGAACATCCAGTATATGTTCTGCACATACTCGGCATGGGAGTCGTCTACCGCATTCAGTGCACTGACTGTGAGGACTAAAGATCAAACCAGAAGTGACAGCGTTTCACGTGCATCATCTTGTCACAGAGCCACAGCCCGTGTGTATACGCACACAGAAGATCAAATATGCACGTTAAAGATCCTGTAATGCATGTCAGCGTTCGGTGGGTTATGGAAACAAGAACATACCCAGCATGTACATCCCCCAAAACGGAGTATGGATGCCTACATGGCTGGGTAAACAAACAAAACGGTCATACACGTAGAATGTTACATGTCTGAGTGCGCATATGTGCGTGCCTGAAATCTGATTGAACGACACAGGAAACGAATGAAGAGCGCCCAGTGGCAGCCGTCCGTCGGCTCATCCCAGGTATGCAGCCTGTTGTGCAAATGACCCCGTGTTTGTAAAGCGCTTAGAGCTTGGTCTCCGACCAAGGCTAGGCGCTATAATTATAAGATAAGATAAGAAGATAAGAATAACTTTATTATCTCCAACTGGAGAAATTTGGTCAGGTGCATTATCACAACATAAACAAGTAAACAACATGGGGACCATAACTGTAAAAGCCAACAACAGCCCCTACAAATATTACGAAGATACAAATGTAAAAAATATCACATACATCGTTTCATACATACATCCACACACTGCAGGTAATAACTAGTATTCTTAATGTAAAAACAGAAAGAATTAAGAAACATTATTTGAATATAATTATAAACAGCCTGCACACTGATTATAATAGATAAGATAAGAATAAAGATGAATTGCGGAAAACCACAACCAGATAATCAGCACACACCCGCACCGCACCCCCCCCCCCCCCCCACCCACCCACCCCACACGCGCGGATAACTTGATTAAACAAGAGTAATAAACATATGTTCTCAAATAAAAGCATTTCACATATTCGCTTTTAAAAACATTGCAATTAATTATTACATCGTAATTATTAAACAGAAATATATTTAGAATATGGACGTTAGCATTAGACATATTCATTGTATCCATATCATCATCAACGATGCTACGTGTCGACAATTTTTTTTTTTTTTTTTTTACCGACACACTGTTCGATATCGCTATGTGTCGACCGCACTACTTTTTGCCAACCTTCCAGACACTACGTTTCCATGGCATTGTACTATGGATGTAGCTTACAGCTGTCTAACAGCCTTGTACATGATGCCAATGCAATTCGCGCCTACTGTTTCTCTTCCTTTGTTCTCTCTCAAGAGGAGGGAGGGCTGGGGGAGGGGTATCGGAATGAGGGTGGAGAAGGAAGGAATAATTTGTATTGTATTGTGACAGGATCATATGCATCATTTCATATTGTGTGTGTGTGTGTGTGTGTGTGTGTGTGTGTGTGTGTGTGTGTGTCTGTGTGTGTGTGTGTGTGCACCGATGTGTGTATGTGGGTGTAAACACTCCCAGTAACCGTGCCCGCCAGAGACAGACTGTAAGAAGGTGGGAATCAGACAAGCCAAGGACAAACGAACCACACAAGTACTTCATTTTCGCACCAACTGCTTGAATGCCAGTGAAGAACGAAACAGCTACCGAAAAGGCCAAGCTGAACCTCGTAGAAGAAAAATAATTACGAATTAAGTGACCCGGCCAGCCAGGGACCGTTGATGCCGAATCCTGCAGGGACACCCTGACCTCAGAAATGAACCACTTATCTACTGCAACTCTCAGACTACCTGAAAGCCACTGAACAAGGAAATAACTTCGTTGCTTTGTAAATGTACCAGATCCTACTCTTTCCCTTCTATCGAGGACAGCTCTTCGTCAAATATGACAATGAAATCAACTGAGATTTGGGCTACAAGATTTATTCAAGATGAGCCTACGTTTCCTGAGTTTAGTACGTATGGACACCCCCCCCTCTCACCCTCTGTGTGTGCGTGTGTGTGTGTATACGTGCGTGCGTGCGCGCGCGTGTGTGTGTGTGTGTGTGTGTGTTTTCCTCTACTTCAGAACCATCTCGGTCAACAAAAATATTCCAGCCACCTCTTGTACTCACAGATTGGTCATTGACTGTATGTACGGATAAAGAAAATCGATAAACTTGATGAGCGGTACTGGTCTTCCTATCCAAAAAATAAAGATAAAAAAAGGGTGGAGAAAAATAACAAGAAGTAAATGCTGGGGGAAAAAACAAAAGAAAAAAACACAGTAATTCACACAGGCAAACACAAAACTGAACAGGAAAGTGTGTCCTCTGAAAATGTGAAGTGATCACTCAATAGAAACAATACTGAAGTTCACGATCGTTCCTTTTGCATGCAGACAGACCAAAAAACACCTCTCGCCGCGAATGTCGCTCACCAACGAAATAGCTACCGTAAAGGCCAAGTTGAACCGCGCAGAAGAAAAACAATTATGAATTAAGTGACCCGGCCAGCCAGGGACCGTTCAGCGGCCCCCAGCATGATGCCGAATCCTGCAGGGACACCCTGACCTCAGACACTATCATCGCAGGGGTTAAGAGGCGTGCTACCAAGCAAATTCCAGGGTTTATAGATCTATCTTATGCCCAGCGACTAAAGAAGCTGAAGTTACCAACGCTTACCTACTGTAGGTTCAGAGGAGACATGACTGAAATATATCAGATCATTACAGGAATTTATGACAAGGATGTGTGTGGCTTCATCAAACTCAAGGAAGTAGCACCGCATACAGGAACCAGTGGACATTCCATGAAAATATACCCAGTGAAAGTGAAGACATCCCTAAGAACTCATTTGCACTGAAAACTGTCAACATTTCGAACAGCCTTCCAACACATGTCGTTAGTGCCAAAACTATAAACACTTTCAAGAACAGGCTCGACAAATTCTGGTCAGACCAAGATATCATGTTTCAAGATTTCAAGGCAAAAGTACAGATAACCGGGAGGGGCACACACAAGTGGCCAGAACTTGAAGTAGAGTCCGATAAGAGGAACCCTTGGGACCTGTATCGGAAAGCAGCTCAAAGCAACAAGTTAAAACGCGCAGAAGAAAAAACAGTTATGAATTAAGTGACCCGGCCAGCCAGGGACCGTTCAGCGGCCCCGAGCATGATGCCGAATCCTGCAGGGACACCCTGACCTCAGACACTATCATCCAACTCTCGCTGCCACTGATGATGTTAAAAAAAAAAAAATAAAAATAAAAAAGAGAGGCAAGGCCTTCAAGACTCACTTGTGATAAATTAAGTCCCCTTGCATTAATTACAGAGTAATTTCCCTTTTTTACTATCTGCACCAAAACGTTTGCAAAATAAATAAAAATTCCATGCTTAGCAAAAGAAGTTCCCGTTTGAACAAAAAATGATAATAATAACTGCTCTTGTTGTTGTGTCAGAATACGAGATCAAAGTGCCAAGTTTAGAGAATACAAAAAATATAAATATAACAGTAAGTGCAGTTTGCATATAATTAGGCGCTTTTTTTTGTGCCCAACCCAGAGGTGCAATATTGTTTTAAACAAGATGACTGGAAAGAACTGAATTTTTCCTATTTTTATGCCTAATTTGGTGTCAACTGACAAAGTATTTGCAGAGAAAATGTCAATGTTAAAGTTTACCACGGACACACAGACACACGGACACACACACACACACACACACACACACACACACACACACACACAGACAACCGAACACCGGGTTAAAACATAGACTCGCTTTGTTTACACAAGTGAGTCAAAAAAAGGGAAACCATCACCGGGAACTTTGCTCATACGAAACGGACTGTAAAACAACGTCACCGATAAATAATGAATCGCCTTTTCACAGTTCCATAATCTCGCGAGGGCAACTCAGTGCCTTGCACCATCTCCTTTCCCACAGGTCATGCATCTCGCAACCTACATCCACACGCAAGTTATCTCAAGGCATCTTTGCCAAGTCGTTTCCACACTGTTTTCCCCAGCTGTCTGTAGTTCAAACAGAATTATTCTAATTCAGGTTCAGGTTTTGACGACGACCGGGAAAGAATCTTTCTCACCATGACATCCCCTATCTTCACCCACCCCCTATCCCCAAGTCCCTTTCAGACGAATCCGACTTTATGGAGTTTGGGGCGGATGCCAGGATGGAAGGTTTTGTTGTTGTCCTTTTCCATGAGGGTCGGTGAGCTGAGGGGGGCAGCGGGTGGAACGGCGAGCGGTAGGGAGATGCGGGTGTGTGTGCGTGTGTGTGTGCGTGTGTGTGTGTGTGAGGGGCTAGAGTTAAGTCTGTTGGACATGGGGTGGAGGGAGAGGATGGAAGTCTTTTTGGCTTGTGGGGGATGCTAGGTGTGTGTGCGTGTGTGTGTGCGTGTGTGTGTGTGTGAGAGGCTAGAGTTAAGTCTGTTGGACATGGGGTGGAGGGAGAGGATGGAAGTCTTTTTGGCTTGTGGGGGATGCGGAGAGTTTGTGTGTGTGTGTGTGTGTGTGTGTGTGTGTGTGTGTGTGTGTGTGTGCGTGTGTGTATGTGTGCGTGCGTGCGTGTGTGCATGTGTGTTTAAGGGGGTAGAGGTGTAAGTCTGTTGGACATATGAATGAATGAATGAATGTATTTTTATTTTCTGATGGCAGTAGATTAAGCATACGTTGTTGTTTTTTCATCCAGCTCTCGAAAACAAACAAACAGGAAAAAGATTTTTTTTTTTTGAAGGAAAAGTGAACAAACAAGAGAAAAATCCTGAAGTGGAGGGAGAGGGAAAGGAGAGGAAGAAGTCATTCCGACGACTGCGTGTGTCGGGATGGTTAAAGTCCCACACATCCAATATCCCGATTGGGGTGGGGTGTTATTTGGGGGCGGCTGTGCGCGGGGGAGAGAGAGGAGGTAATGTCTTTCCGACAACTACCTGACATGGGACTTTCAGGGGTGTGTGTGTGTGTGTGTGAAAATCCCTCAACACAGCGAGGAGAGGGGACTGAGAAATAGGTGTATTTCTTCAGATTGCTCGACATGGGAAGGGGTCAGAGTGAAAGTTGAAGTCCCTCAGATAATTGTTCATGATGATGATATGGATACTTATATAGCTCTAAGCGCTTTACAAACACGGGGTCATTTGCACAACACGCTGCCTGCCTGGGTAGAGCCAACTAACAAATGCCATTGTGCGCTCATCATTCGTTTCCTGTGTCATTCAATCAGATTTCAGGCACGCACACAAACACACTCAGACAGACATTTTATGTGTATGACTGTTTTGTTTGTTTACCCCACCATGTTGGCAGCCATATATTGGAGGGGGGGGGTATGCTGGGTATGTTCTTGTTTCCATAACCCACCGAACGCTGACATGGATCACAGGATCTTTAACGTGCGTATTTGATCTTCTGCGTGATTGTGTACACACCAAGGGGTTCAGGCACAAGCAGGTCTGCATAAAATGCTGACCTGGAAGATCGGGAAAAAAATCTCCACCTTTTACCCACCAGGCACCGTTACCGAGATTCTAACAC
>NC_134884.1:38428908-38448908 GCF_041734735.1 Babylonia areolata | reverse complement strand
CCAGTATGAAGAGATATTCCAAAACTAAATCGTTGACAACAACAGGCATCATAATAATACAATCATTATGATGACAATAACAACATCAACAACTACAACAACAAAACAATGATGATAATAACGATGATGATACTGATATCCGTAAGAAGAAGAAGAAGAACCACCACCATCATCATCATCATCATCATCACCATCACGAACTGGTTAACTCTCTCCATACGAACGGCGAAAGAGACGACGTTAACAGCGTTTCACCCCAATTACCATCATCAAAATATTACAAGTGGAAGGCTCTTATACTGAAGACGTGAATGTTGACAAAGAATACCACAATTCTGACGACGGAAGCTAAAGGTTGGGTCATTCAGACACCCACTGGACATCCGAGGGGTCTGTGTAGAGGAGAAGAGAGGACTGGCCGTACTGAGTGAGTCAAGCTAAGGAAGATGAACAGTCAATCGACGTCCTGATGGCCTGATACGTTTTTGTTTTTGTTTTTTTGTTTGTTTGTTTTTTGTTGGTTTTTTTCCTTCTTACTTCCTTTTTCCTTCTTTTTTTTTTTTTTCCAAAATACGTTCTTTCCACCATGAGATAAAAAACAACAACACAAGTTTACGCACGTTAATGACACACTGCTTCCTGCCCCCCCCCCCCCCCTAACCCCCCGCCCCTCTTTGCCTTTCTCCAGTGATCAGTGAATGATGTTAAACATTCCCATCTTAACTAAGTTGTTATCTCGTGTGCATCGATCACCATCAGTTCCGCGTCTTTCCTGCCACATACCCATACCCTTCCCAAATTCTCTCTCTCTGGTCTGAATTTTTATTTTTTTTAACATTTATTTGCTTATTTATCATCATTGTTGTCTTTTTTTATTATTTATCTTATTATCATTTTAAAAAAATCATATTATTATTATTTAATTAGTTATTTTATTTTATTTTATTTTATTTTATTTCTATTTTTTTTGTTTTGTTTTGTTTTTGTACGCTTATAGTTGACTTCATCAAGTTTTTGCGCCTTATACTTAGTAGTAGTAGTATTAGCAGTAGCGAGACTGCTTATTTGTTGCATAATTGCTGTGCACGTGTGTGTGTGTGTGTGTGCGTGCGTGTGTGTGTGTGTGTTTGTTTGTGTGTTTGCGTGTGTGTGTTTGTGTTTGTGTGTGTGTGTGCATGTGTGTTATTACTGCTGATACAGTTTATTGTTTTCATCTGCTGTCACTACCGTACACACACACCCGCACGCATAGACAAACACACACACACGTGCACCCACGCACGAACGCACGCACGCACGCACGCACACACACACACACACACACACACACACACACGTGGACAGCAATTATGCAACAAATAAGCAGTCTCACAGATAAAGAAAGCACAAACGAATGCTGCAGTGGTGACATACAGACAAAGCCTGGAGACCTGGTTCAAAACAAAACGAACAACAAAACAAAACAAAACAAAGAAAACAACAACACACAACAAAGGTTAAAGGTCCCACCCATATATCCTTTCACCACAGGCAAAGGAAACATGATGTCAAACAAACCAAACCACCACCACCACCACCACCACCGCCACCCCAAGCCAGCGTGACACAAAAGCGCCTCTAGTTCTGACGCGACAAATCCTGTCAGTGATGTGACGTCAATTGCCCTCGGGGGCAGTGTGACGTCAAACAAAGCACGTGCATGGTGGTGGTGTCTGCATGGTGCCGGTGTGTGCTGCAATGCAGGGTGGAAAATCTAATCGGGTGAAGGAACAGGCCGGGAGTGGGCAAATGGGCTTTATGATATGACGCGTGGTGCTTGAAGGCTGGAAAAGAAAGTACACACACACACGCGCGCACACACACGCACACACACACACACACACACACGCACGCGCGCGCACACACGCACACACAGACACACACAGATACACATCCACACACACACACACACACACCACACGCACGCACACACACCACACACACACACGCACACACATCCACACACACACACACACATACACACACACACATGAACACACACACACACACACAGACACCACACACACACACACACACACACACACAGACACCACACACACACACACACGCACACACACACACACACACACACACAGACACCACACGCACGCACGCACACGCACACATACAGAAAATGTATGGTTTCATGGGAAAACATTATCAAAATGATTTTCATAAGAGGCAAATCATTTCTCTAATCTGCAGATGGAAAATGAATTGTTTTAAGACCAAGTATGTCGGTAATGTTTCTTGCATCTGTGGTGCTCACATAACAGCCGATCATATACTAACTTGCAAGTCTCACATCCCTGAACTGAAATCGTCTTCAGTATTGACAATCTTCAGCAGTCCATTGCTAATATATGACTTTTTCAACTCCTTGTTAAATAGTCCAGTTGGTTCGCTGTTATAGTTGTTAGTTTTTCATTAGAAAGATGTTATATTATTATGCTTTACTTTTTTTTTTTAACAAAACTTAAATAAATCATTTTCTATATGTCACACACACGCGCGCGCGCGCGCGCACTCACACACGCACACATATTTTCACTTACTCGCATGCGTACATAGTAATATCACTTACAGGAAACACGTTAACTCTCTCCATACGAACGGCGAAAGAGACGACGTTAACAGCGTTTCACCCCAGTTACCATCATCAAAATATTGCAAGCGGAAGGCTCTTATACTGAAGAGGTGAATGTTGACAAAGAATACCACAATTCTGACGACGGAAGCTAAAGGTTGGGTCATTGAGACACCCACTGGACATCCGAGGGGTCTGTGTAGAGGAGAAGAGAGGACTGGCCGTACTGAGTGAGTTAAACTGAAGAACGAACACACAGTCTCTTTGTGTTCTCCCTTACTGTCTGTTTCTCCACAATTATAGAACTGTTTTATTCCCTTCATAAACATATTATTATAATATCTGTTTGTCTCCGGACATCTGCAGACAGCATTTTTCGTGTTCCTTGGTTGTCGATTTTTTTTTTTTTTTTTTTTTTTTTTTGCGTGGGTGGGTGGTGGTGGTGGCGACTGGGGTTCATGTTTTGAGTCAAAAACTAAAGAAACACACACACACACACACACACATAGGATTTTGGTTTGACTTGTCAATGAAGTCCTTTTGCCAGTTTATACGCACGCACGTGCGTGCACTGGCCATCATCTTGTATGCCGTATTATGAGTACGTGTTCAGTTAAACTCCATCTGCTGTAGAATTCTAATCACTATCACCCCGCCCCCTCTCCCCCAGACCCCTGCTTCTCTAGCCCCTCTCCCTTATCCTTCTTCATCTCATCATCCTCTCTGTGTCTCTTTCACACACACACACACACACACACACACACACACACACACCATTCTTTCTCTCTCTCTCTCTCTCGCACACACACACACACACACACACACATCATTCTCTCTCTCTCTCTCTCTCTCACACACACACACACACACACACAAACACACACACACCATTCTCTCTCTCTCTCGCACACACACACACACACACACACACACACACACACACACACACACACACCATTCTCTCTCTCGCACACACAGACACACACACAAAAAAAAACACACACACCATTCTCTCTCTCTCTCTCTCTCGCACACACACACACACACACACACACACACACACACACACACCATTCTCTCTCTCTCTCTCGCACACACACACACACAAACACACACACACCATTCTCTCTCTCTCGCGCGCACACACACACACACATACACACACACACACACCATTCTCTCTCTCTCTCTCTCTCTCTCGCACACACACACACACACACACACACACACACACCATTCTTTCTCTCTCTCTCTCTCTCTCGCACACACACACACACACACACACACACACACACACACATCATTCTCTCTCTCTCTCGCACACACACACACACACATACACATACACACACACACACACACACACAAACACACACACACCATTCTCTCTCTCGCGCGCGCACACACACACACACACACACACACACACACAAACACACACACACCATTCTCTCTCTCTCTCGCACACACACACACACACACACACACCATTCTCTCTCTCTCTCTCGCACACACACACACACACACACACACACACACCATTCTCTCTCTCTCTCTCTCGCACACACACACACACACACACACACACACACACACACACACACACCATTCTCTCTCTCTCTCGCACACACACACACACACACACACACACACACACACACACACACCATTCTCTCTCTCTCTCTCGCGCACACACACACACACACACACACACACAAACACACAGACACCATTCTCTCTCTCTCTCTCTCTCTCTCTCTCGCACACACACACACACACACACACACACACACACACACACACACACACACACACACCATTCTCTCTCTCTCTCGCACACACACACACACACACACACACACACACACACACACAAAGTGCGAAAGAGGTCGTCAATAATGGGGACGCACTGAGAGAGTGGGAGGAGGGAGGGGGGGTGTGAGGGTGGAGGGAGAAGGGAGGGAAAGCGATAAATTCGAGAACTTCTCAGTTTTGTCTGACTTTTCCTGTTTCGACGTTTGTTGTTGTTGTTTTATTGCTGTGCTAGTTTCTTCTTCTTCTTCTTCTTTCTTCTTCTTCTTCTTCTTCATCATCTTCTTCTTCTTCTTCTTCTTCTTCTTCTTCTTCTTCTTCTTCTTCTTCATCTTCTTCTTCATCATCATCATCTCCTTCTTCATCTTCTTCATCATCATCTTCTTCTTCTTCTTCTTCTTTTTCATCTTCTTCATCTCCTTCTTCATCTTCTTCATCATCATCTTCTTCTTCTTCTTCTTCTTCTTCTTCTTCTTCTTCTTCTTCTTCTTCTTCTTCTTCTTCATCTTATTCTTCATCTTCTTCATCTTCTTCATCATCATCTTCTTTATCTTCTTCATCATCATCTTCTTCATCTTCTTCATCATCTTCTTCTTCTTCATCTTCTTCTTCTTCTTCATCTTCTTCATCATCTTCTTCATCTCCTTCTTCATCTTCTTCATCATCATCTTCTTTCTTCTTCTTCTTCTTCTTCTTCATCTTCTTCTTCTTCATGTTCATCTTCTTCATCTCTTTCTTCATCTTCTTCATCTTCTTCATCTTCTTCTTCTTCATCTTCTTCTTCTTCTTCTTCATCATCATCTTCTTCTTCTTCTTCATCTTCTTCATCATCATCTTCTTCTTCTTCTTCTTCTTCTTCATCTCCTTCTTCATCTTCTTCTTCATCTTCTTCATCATCATCTTCTTCTCATAGAAAGAGACAGGAAAGAGGCAGACTTATATCTGGCAAAATGAAAAATTACTGCTGACAAGTATGTGTAAATCTGTGTGTGTGTGTGTGTGTGTGTGTGTGTGTGTGTGTGTGTGTGTGTGTGTGTGTGTGTGTGTGTGTGTGTGTGTGTGTGTGTGTGTGTGTGTGTGTGTATGTGTGTGTGTCTGTCTTCTGTGTGTGTGTCTGTATGTGTGTTTAAGCGATTGAATGAATGAATGACAGAGACACAGAGAGAGAGAGAGAGAGAGTGTATGTCTCTGTGTGTCTCTGTGTGTGAGTCTCTGTGTATATATATATATATATATATATATATATATATATATATATATATATGTATGAATGTATGTATGTGTGTGACTGCGCGCGCGAGTGTGTGTGCATGCTCGTGTGTGAGGCAGAGACCAAGACATGGAGAGACACAACAGAAACAGACACATACAAAACAGACAGACAGACAGAAACAGAGAGAGAGAGAGGGATGGGGCGGGATGGAGACAGACAGACAGACAGACAGACAGAGAGGGAGAGTAAATGTACCTCTGTGTGTGTTATCTTCAGTTTAACGTCTATTCACTAGAAGTGTTTTTAGACGGAAAGGAGTCAAGTAGTGGATAAAGAAAAGGGTGTGCATGTGAATATTAGTGTAAAAAAAGTGTTCATGTTATGTATCAGAGGGAAGGTAGATTATTATAAGAAAAAGTCTAAAGAGATTATGGTGTGTATTGAATGAGATGTCATGGTGGGGGGGGGGGGGGAGAATATGTATATGCATATCAACAATTATTTACCTACAACAATGTAAATATAAATAACAACATTAATTAATTGAAATACATCAAAGAAGGATACCAACTGGACTGGAGTTTAAAATTTCCGAAAACATTCTAAGCAATGAATAATCATTCAAAATCTTTTCAGTGGCTAATGAAATATTAGAAGAAAAGTCATCAATTACATTTTTTGGAATTAACTGTCTTATGCTCGGACAATGAACGAGTAGATGGCTTACAGTTATTTGCTTACCGCATATACATTTTATATTTTTAGAAAATTTTGTTCGAAAGGCATTTAAACGAATTCTGTACATTAGACTTGTAATTTGTCTTGAATGTGCTGCTGGTGTCGAATTTAGAAAATGTTTGGGATTAGCTGCATTCTTTGTGTTTACACAACAGTGGTGATATTGATTATTTGAATCTATAAGTAATTTCTGAAATCGATTTCTAGATACATTTTCTATACAACTAATGCATTCATGCAGATCTAACTGGATGTCAAGTTGTACTGCGCCTTCGAAATTACGTGCTGCTCTTCTAGCTGCTTGGTCTACCCACTCATTTGAAGATATTCCACAGTGCGAAGGTACCCAACAGAAAGTTATTTTAATGCCCTTTTTTGTCAGTTGGTGAATAATATGTTTTATTTCCATTATCATCTCAATTCGCTTCTTTGAATTTGAAGATTCTATAGCTTGTATATGTGTCTACACATAATAAAATTTCACTTACAGTTTTCGGAATGTCTGAAGTATTTGTGTCTATGTGTTTGTGTCTTGTGTGTGTTTGTGTTTGTGTCTATGTGTTTGTGTCTTGTGTGTGTTTGTGTTTGTGTTTGCGTCTATGTGTTTGTGTCTTGTGTGTGTTTGTGTTTGTGTTTGCGTCTATGTGTTTGTGTCTTGTGTGTGTCTGTGGCTGTGTCTGTGTGTTTGTGTTTGTGTCTATATGTGTCTGTGTCTCTGTGTGACATTTGCGCAGTGCGTGTATCTGATGAGTGTGCATTTCACGGTTTATGCTTTGTTTGTGTGTTTGTTTGTCTCTTTGTTTCTTTACTTGTTCATGTTGTTAGTTCATATCACGTGCGTGCCGTTTTGTGTTTGTTGTTTGTTTGTTGTTGTTTTTGTTGTTTTTTTTTTGGGGGGGGTTCTTTGCAGGCAACTGGCAGACACCTTATCCACCTTCAGTCAGCATCGTCAGATTCAGCAAAGCCCACAACCGAAAAAACAGAGGAAAACAATGACAAAGAAGGCTCTGTCTGTCTGTCTGTCTGTCTGTCTGTCTTCCTGTCTGTCTGTCTGTCTCACTGTCTCTGTGTGTGTGTGTGTGTGTGTGTGTGTGTGTGTGTGTGTGTGTGTGTGTGTGTGCGTGTGTGTGTGTGTCAACTGCAGTATACTGCTCTCTCTGTCTCTCTGTGTGTGTGTGTGTGTGTGTGTGTGTGTGTGTGTGTGTGTATCAACTGCAGTATACTGCTCTCTCTGTCTCTGTCTCTCTCTGTATTAACTGTATTATTTACTCTCCATCTATGTGTTTGCCTGCCTGCTTGTCTGCCTCTATCTCTGTGTGTGTGTGTGTGTGTGTGTGTGTGTGTGTGTGTGTGTGTGTGTGTGTGAACTGTATTGTGCAACAAAACTGTATTGTGCAACAAAATGAATGCTACAGGCGGGAAGTAGATTTATCCTTATTACTTCGCGGGATATTTGCTCCGGCCTTGACATACGAGAACCTAGCCAATCTTGCCGCGAGGTGAAAAAAAAAAAAAGAAAAAAAGAAAAAGAAAAAAAAGAAACGCGCCTTCCTAGTGTGTCTCGCGAGAACCTGGCCAAACTAGCGTGTAAGAAACGCTCCTCAGGTAGCCTTCAGAGCAACATTTGCCGCGAGGTAAGGATGTGAAATCCACTTCCCACCTCGCGTTCGTTTCCTTGAGCAGGCACTGCTGCCCTTGCCAGCCACTCGTTCTCCTCTCACTAGTACGCAAGCATGCTCGCGTTTAATCAAGAAACGCGTCTCAGCTAGCCTCCCGTCTTGTCGTAGATTGCCAGCTTCGTCTCCCCCGAAACACACCTTCCAGGTAGAAGCGGTCGCATATAGCAAATAAGTTGAAAGGAAATGATATGTCTAGGCAGGTAGGATTTTCTTTTCTTTTCTTTTCCTTGTGTGTGTGTGTGTGTGTGTGTCATTTTGAACGAAAAATCCACTCTGATATACAGGTGTGTGTGTGTGTGCGCGCCTGACTGAGTTTCAGTTTCAGTTTCAGTAGCTCAAGGAGGCGTCACTGCGTTCGGACAAATCCATACACGCTACACCACATCTGCCAAGCAGATGCCTGACCAGCAGCGTAACCCAACGCGCTTAGTTAGGCCTTAAGAAAAAAAAAGGGTGAATAAATAGTAGATAAATACATAAATAAAAGAACTACTACTAATAATAATAATAATAAGTATAAGGCGCAAAAACTTGATGAAGTCAACTATAAGCGTACATAAAAAAAATATTTAAAAAAAAACAAAACAAAAAAACTGAAGCCTGACTGAATGTACTGACATACAAGGAAACGAATGATGGGCGCCTAAAGGCAGATCAGGTTCAGTCGGCTTTACGCAGGTAGGCAGCCTGTTGTTCAAATGACTCTGCGATTGAAAAGCGCTTATTGCTTGGTCTCGGACCAGACATAGGCGCTATAAAAGTGTCAATAATTCTGATAGTAAGGAGGATTTGCAAACCTTTCGTCTGATTTTCGTGATGATTCCTCGGTTGTTGGGTTTGTTTGGTTTTTTTAAGCGAGAACTGCATGCGCATGCGCGTATCCATTTCCTGTTTTTTTTCTAGGTCATCGTAAGGCTAAATTTTTGTCGTGGAAATCGCTGTCCCGACGAAAGGATTTTGAACAATTTCGGAGAGTATTTTTTTGCAAGTTTACAAGATACATTTGGTTTTTAATAATTACACCCATTATTTGCTTTAATGTCTTTGGTTACTTTGAGCGTGCTTTTTGGTCACATCTCTGCCATTACGTATTCGAACGGACCCATTGGTAAACTCTGCCGAAAAGTTCCCCGAACAAAGGCAGCTGGAAACCACGGACTGAAGAGGTGCCTGTGAGTGCATACTCAGAATAAGCCAGTCACGGTGCTGGGCTGCCCATGGCCTCAGGGACCCTAATTCTCGCTCTGCACGCGACGAAACGTCCCTCCACGAAAACGGGCCTGCCAACCCTCCTGATAATAATAACAATAATGATAATGATAATAATAATAATAAGAAGAAGGACAACAACAATAACAACAATAACAATAATGATAATGATAATAATAATGATAATAATAATGATGATGATGATGATAATAATAATAATAATAATAATAATGACAACAAAAACAACGACAACAACAATAATAATAATAATAAGAAGAAGAAGAATGATAAGAAGAAGAACAGCAACAACACCAATAATCATAATGATTGTCATAATATACCTGTGCGTTAAGACTGAAACACGGTAAGACCGAGGAATGAGTGGACGAAGGAGGGGGGAGGGGAGCGGGGGGAGGGGGGGCGTGGCGGGGTGTTCCTTATTCTGATGTGGCAGCAAACAAAGGACCCTCGTTTCCCAATCTGGCACTCTTTAGGAGACATGGCATAATATATAGTACCCGCAAGCACACACACACACACACACACACAAACGCACACACGCACGCACACACACACACACACACACACACACACACACACACACACACAGACACACACACACAAACGCACACACGCACGCACACACACACACACACACACACACACACGTGAATGTATTCCACCACACTTCTCTTGAGAGCGTCACTGTTCATGAATCTAAAACATGCTTGAAAACAAAAGGTAAGAAAATTCTTTCCCTTTCCCCCGAGGAGGGGAGGAGGGTGAAATATCAATGCAAAATAGATAAATAAATAAATGAATAAATAAATGAATGAATAATGAAATAAATAAAAAATAGCGAAGCGAAGTTTGAAAAACAAAAAAACAACAACAAAAAAAAAACAAAACAAACAAAAACCAACAAACACGAAGAAGATATTTCAAATCAATTTCTTTCTTTTTTTCTTTTTGCTCTTTCTTTCTTACTTCTAGAGCCCTGTTTGAAAACCCCCAGCGAGATAAGACATGTTCCTACCGCTAAACGTCGGTATAAATAAACATTAAATAAACAATTCAAACACAAGAGATACAAAGAATGCCTATACAAGCGCGCATATTCCCTCACGTTTTCTCCTTATCCCTTCACCTCTCTCTCTGTCTCTGTGTCTCTCTCTGTGTCTGTCTCTCTCGCTGTGTCTGTCTCTGTCTGTGTGTGTGTGTGTGTGTGTGTGTCTGTCTGTCTGTCTCTCTCTCTCTGTCTCTGTCTGTCTGTTTCTCTCTCTGTCTGTCTGTTTCTCTCTCTCTCTCTCTCTCTCTCTCTCTCTCTCACACACACACACACACACACACGAACACACACACACACACGCACACACATACGCACGCACACATACACAAACACGCGCGCGCGAAATGAGAGGCAGAGAGAGAAAGAGAGGGGGGTGGGGGGGGGGAAGAAGAAGGAGAAGAAGAAGAAGAAGAAGACAAACAGATAAAGGCACATAAAGAATAATCAAAATGCGGTCAAGAAAACAAACTGAAAAACGAGACAGACAGACGTTTTTCACGCGGAGTGATGGCCTAGAGGTAGCGCGTCCGCCTAGGAAGTGAGAGAATCTGAGCGCACTGGTTCGAATCCCATACTCGCCAGTAATTTCTCCCCCTCCACTAGACTTCGAGTGGTAGTCTGGACGCTAGTCGTTCGGATGAGACGATAAACCGAGGACCCGTGTGGCAGCATGCATGCACTTGGGGCAGTAAAAAGAACCTACAGCAACAAAAAAGGGTTGTCCCTGGACAAATTTTCTGTAGAAAAATCCACTTCGATAGGAAAACAAATAAAATTGCAGGCAGGACAAAAAAAAAAAAAAAAAGAGGGGGGGGGGAGGGTTGTGGGTTGGGGGGGGGACGCTCTCCTTGTAGCGACACACTCTCCCTGGGGAGAGCAGCCCGAATTTCACACAGAGAAATCTGCTGTGACAAAAAGAGTAATATAATACAATACAATAAATGTCTTGTTTAAAAAAAGAAAAAGAAAAAAGAAACACACACACACACACACACACACACACACACACACACACACACACACACACACACACACACACACACACCACTCAAGCTCCCTCTTTTCTTTGAGAGCAGCATGCAAAAATGCCACTTTTGCTTTTTGTTCTTGTCTTCTCTTCTCTCTTTCCGCCTTCTGTCTGTCTGTGTCTCTGTCTCTCTGTATATCTCTCCCCCTCTCTCTCTCTCTCTCTCTCTCTCTCTCTCTCTCTCTCCTTCCCTCTCTCAATCCCCCTGCCTTTCTCCTTTGTCTGTGTCTGTCCCTTTTGTCAGTCTCTCTCTGTCTCCTCTGTCAGTCTATCAGTCTGTCTCTTCTGTCACTCTGTCAGTCTATCAGTCTGTCTCCTCTGTCAGTCTATCAGTCTATCAGTCTATCAGTCTGTCTCCTCTGTCACTCTGTCAGTCTGTCTCCTCTGTCACTCTGTCAGTCTATCAGTCTGTCTCCTCTGTCACTCTGTCAGTCTATCAGTCTGTCTCCTCTGTCAGTCTATCAGTCTATCAGTCTGTCTCCTCTGTCACTCTGTCAGTCTATCAGTCTGTCTCTTCTGTCACTCTGTCAGTCTATCAGTCTGTCTCCTCTGTCAGTCTATCAGTCTGTCTCCTCTGTCACTCTGTCAGTCTATCAGTCTGTCTCCTCTGTCAGTCTATCAGTCTATCAGTCTATCAGTCTGTCTCCTCTGTCACTCTGTCAGTCTATCAGTCTGTCTCTTCTGTCACTCTGTCAGTCTATCAGTCTGTCTCCTCTGTCAGTCTATCAGTCTGTCTCCTCTGTCACTCTGTCAGTCTATCAGTCTGTCTCTTCTGTCACTCTGTCAGTCTATCAGTCTGTCTCCTCTGTCAGTCTATCAGTGTGTCTCCTCTGTCACTCTGTCAGTCTATCAGTCTGTCTCCTCTGTCACTCTGTCAGTCTATCAGTCTGTCTCCTCTGTCAGTCTATCAGTCTGTATCCTCTGTCAGTCTGTCAGTCTATCAGTCTGTCTCTTCTGTCACTCTGTCAGCCTATCAGTCTGTCTCCTCTGTCAGTCTATCAGTGTGTCTCCTCTGTCAGTCTATCAGTCTGTCTCTTCTGTCACTCTGTCAGTCTATCAGTCTGTCTCCTCTGTCAGTCTATCAGTCTGTCTCTTCTGTCACTCTGTCAGTCTATCAGTCTGTCTCCTCTGTCAGTCTATCAGTCTGTCTCCTCTGTCACTCTGTCAGTCTATCAGTCTGTCTCTTCTGTCTCCTCTGTCAGTCTATCAGTCTGTCTCCTCTGTCAGTCTATCAGTGTGTCTCCTCTGTCACTCTGTCAGTCTATCAGTCTGTCTCTTCTGTCACTCTGTCAGTCTATCAGTCTGTCTCCTCTGTCAGTCTATCAGTCTGTCTCCTCTGTCACTCTGTCAGTCTATCAGTCTGTCTCCTCTGTCAGTCTATCAGTCTGTCTCCTCTGTCAGTCTATCAGTCTGTCTCCTCTGTCACTCTGTCAGTCTATCAGTCTGTCTCCTCTGTCAGTCTATCAGTCTGTCTCCTCTGTCACTCTGTCAGTCTATCAGTCTGTCTCCTCTGTCACTCAGTCTATCAGTCTGTCTCCTCTGTCAGTCTATCAGTCTATCAGTCTGTCTCCTCTGTCACTCTGTCAGTCTATCAGTCTGTCTCCTCTGTCAGTCTATCAGTCTGTCTCCTCTGTCAGTCTATCAGTCTGTCTGTTTCTTTCTTTCTGTCCCACATTCCTCACTCTCCCCTCTCCCTTCTCTCGTCTCTCCTCTCCCCCACCAAATCTCTCGTCCTCACTACGTTGTGTATTTATGGCTTTATTGCAGTGTACCGATAAATATTTGTACTTACCTATGTATTGTGCGTGGGTATGTAATTTCGATAATGTTGCAGTTGTGAACAATCTGGATTTCACTTTTTTTTCCCCTTTTTTTATAGAAATTTTTTTTTTAATTAATCTTCAATATTCTTTATGCAGAGAACTGGATAGAAAAAAGGACATATTGTAGTTATTCCTTTTCCCTTCTTAAATACAATTTCCTTCGACCAATGTCTTTTTGTGCCGGTTCGTGGGCACGTTCGTTTTGAGTCAAATTTTAAAGAAGAAGAAGAAGAAACAAAAAAAATGTTGGGGTGTGTGGAGGGGGCGATGGGGGGGGGGGGGGGGGAGGCGGGGTTGTTGTACATAATATACGGGTCAAATGATAAGCACATTCTTATAAAAAAAACATAAAAAAATATATATATATCAGCTGTCGTCATCTGACAGGAAGATGTTTTGACATTTCCTTCCTCACCCCCCCCCCCCCCCCAGCCCATATTCTTCCCCACAACCCCCGCACCCCCACCCCCAACATTGCCGCCACCCCGCCATCTACATATGTATGCACAAAATTAGACATATGCACTCACACAAACGCACACAAATACTACACACACACACACACACACACACACATGCACACACACACACACACACACACACACACACGCACACACGCACGCAGACGCACGCACGCACACACACACACAGACACACACACACACACACACGCACACATATATGGGCACGCACGGCACACACTATATATATATGTGTGCATGTGTGTGTGAGTGTGTGTGTGTGCGTGTGTGTGCGTGTGGTTGTGTGTGTGTGTGTCTGTGTGCGTGCGTGCGTGCGTCTGCGTTTGTGGCTGTCTGGCTGCCTGGCTGTGTCTGTGTTTGAGTATAATTATGTGTGAGTGTGAATGTAAGCACGGCATGTATGTGGGGGTGAGGGTAAAACTGAAAGTATATGCGTGTGCACGTGAGTGTCAGTATGTAAGAGAGGGAGAATGTGTGTGTGTGTGTGTGTGTGTGTGTGTGTGTGTGTGTGTGTGTGTGTGTGTGTGTGTGTGTGTGTGTTGGTAGTTAAGTGTGTGCGTAGCTGTGTGTGTATAACGAGAGTGAGTGTGTGTGTTCATGTGCATGTACGCGACTGAGCGCGGCAACCTGCGTTCTGGACGGACACCGCAAGCAAGAGCCGACGACAGGCACGTCCCCCTCTCACTCTCGCACCCCTACCCCCACCCCCACCCCCTCCTCCTCATCCCCCGTACCCCCCATCGATCCCCGCCCCCACCTCCCACCCCTCTCGCACTTCCAACCATGCCACCCCACCCTCCCCTTTAGTATCTCCCACCTCCCCTCCCCGGATACGGCGGCCCTTCTGAGAACAAGCGGTACCTAAATTTTTGTGTCACAATCATCAACGTCAGACTGGAACGTCAGCGATAATAACCAGATCATAATCATAAGGCTCAACCACAAGCTAGAGTTCGTGGTAGGGGCTTTTGTGTGTGTGTGTGTGTGTGTGTGTGTGTGTGTGTGAGTGAGTGCACGAGCGTGTGTTTGAGAGTGAGAGTGAGAGAGAGAGAGAAGAGAGAGAGTGTGTGTGTTGTTGTTAATGTTGTTATTGTTTTCTTGTCACACCGACAAAAATTGGAAATCTCTCTTCATCATCAGAGCCCCCTCTCTCTCTCTCTGTCTCTGTCTCTCTCTCTCTCTCTGTGTCTCTGTCTCTGTCTCTGTCTCTCTCTCTCTCTCTTCCCCTGTCAATTACTGAAGATGAAACTGTCTCCTTTCATCCTTGTCTCAATAATCACTTGACAAAAGTCATTTTTCCTCCTTGGGCTTATTTCCCTTACACACTTGATTTTTCATTTGCTGCTTCTTCTTTTTTTTTCTTTTCTTTCCTTTTTTTTTTTTTTTTTTTTTTTTTTATTACATGTTTCTGCACAAATCTCTACTCTCTATGTTTCTGTTTTCTTATTCTCTGTGTGTGTGTGTGTGTGTGTGTGTGTGTGTGTGTTCTAATTCAGTTCGTAACCCCCCTCTCCTCACCTGTCCATAATTTTAGAATGATATGTATATATATATATATATATATATAATCAAGTTTGATTGTAAGATTAACACTTGTTAACTAATGTATTCGTATGTCGAACCTTTGTATCTATAGTGTTAGCAACTTCACTGTGATGTTGACAGTGCAACGCCCGTCCGTCCGTCCCTCACCGCCACACTCTTTCCCCGCCATGTTCGCGTGTTTTGAATTCATGATGGAGTGAACGTCTTCACTTTCAAAAGCTACCATCAGTTTCAGTAGCTCAAGGAGGCGTCACTGCGTTCGGACAAATCCATATACGCTACACCACATCTGCCAAGCAGCAGCGTAACCCAACCATCTCTTAAAATAAGAGCTACCATCTCTTAAAATAATTGTTTTGGTAATTTCTTTACGACGAGCCTGAAGAGCGAATTTCTGTACTCTAGTTCAGACAATACAGTAATTGATTGATTGATTGACGGGCGAAATAGCCGAGTGGTTAAAGCGTTGGACTGTCAATCTGAGGGTCCCGGGTTCGAATCACGGTGACGGCGCCTGGTGGGTAAAGGGTGGAGATTTTTACGATCTCCCAGGTCAACATATGTGCAGACCTGCTAGTGCCTGAACCCCCTTCGTGTGTATATGCAGGCAGAAGATCAAATATGCACGTTAAAGATCCTGTAATCCATGTCAGAGTTCGGTGGGTTATGGAAACAAGAACATACCCAGCATGCACACCCCTGAAAACGGAGTATGGCTGCCTACATGGCGGGGTAAAAACGGTCATACACGTAAAAGCCCACTCGTGTGCATACGAGTGAACGCAGAAGAAGAAGAAGATTGATTGATTGATTGATTGATTGAGTGACTGAGGCCGCCGCACAGGAGAGAACCATATTCCTGCCATGTCTCGCCTTGCCGGTTGTTTGTGTGACAACGCCTGGCTCTCCTTACCTCTCTGCAAAATGTGGACACAGACAGGAGACAGGAGACAGGGGTGAGGAGGGTGAGCGGGGGGGGGGGGGGGGGAGTGAGGGGTGGTGAATGGGGAAGAGGAAGATCTGAAAGTGAGAGCTGAGAGGGAGGGGGAGGGGGGTAAGAGGGGCGCGCAGGTGGTGGGAGGAGAAGGGAGGGGGTAAGGCTGGATGGAAGAGGGGTGTGTATGTGGGGGGAGGGGTTGGGGTGGGGGGTGGGGGGGGGGGGTCTGCGAATGTGGACACACAGACAGATGATAGAGTAAAAGGTGGAGAGGGGGAGTGGAAGAATTAAGGTGAGAGGGGGTTAGAGAGGGAAGAGGGGTGTAGGAGGTGGGAGGGGGTATATTAAAAGGAACATTGGGGGGGGGTAGAGAGGGGAGGGGGCAGGGCTAGATGGATGAGGGAGATGTGGGAGAGGGGAGGAGGTAGGGCTAGATGGAAGAGGGAGAGATGGGAGGGGAGATAGGGGAGGGGGTAGGGCTAGATGGAAGAGGGAGAGATGGGAGGTGGGAGAGGGGAGGGGGTAGGGCTAGATGGAAGAGGGGGAGGTGGGAGGTGGGAGAGAGGGTAGGGCTAGATGGAAGAGGGAGAGGAGAGGAGGTAGGGCTAGATGGAAGAGGGAGAGGAGAGGAAGTAGGGCTAGATGGAAGAGGGAGAGGAGAGGAGGTAGGGCTAGATGGAAGAGGGAGAGGGGAGGAGGTAGGGCTAGATGGAAGAGGGAGAGGGGAGGGGGTAGGGCTAGATGGAAGAGGGAGAGGGGAGGAGGTAGGGCTAGATGGAAGAGGGAGAGGGGAGGGGGTAGGGCTAAATGGAAGAGGGAGAGGTGGGAGAGGGGAGGGGGTAGGGCTAGATGGAAGAGGGAGAGGGGAGGGGGTAGGGCTAGATGGAAGAGGGAGAGGTGGGAGAGGGGAGGGGGTAGGGCTAGATGGAAGAGGGAGAGGGGAGGGGGTAGGGCTAGATGGAAGAGGGAGAGGTGGGAGAGGGGAGGGGATAGGGCTAGATGGAAGAGGGAGAGATGGTGGGAGAGGGGAGGGAGTAGGGATAGATGGAAGAGGGAGAGGTGGGAGAGGGGAGGGGATAGGGCTAGATGGAAGAGGGAGAGGGGAGGGGGTAGGGCTAGATGGAAGAGGGAGAGGTGGGAGGGGGGAGGGGGGTAGGGCTAGATGGAAGAGGGAGAGGTGGGAGAGGGGAGGGGGTAGGGCTAGATGGAAGAGGGAGAGGTGGGAGAGGGGAGGGGGTAGGGCTAGATGGAAGAGGGAGAGGAGAGGAGGTAGGGCTAGATGGAAGAGGGAGAGGAGAGGAGGTAGGGCTACGATAGAAGGGGTAGAGGGGAGGAGGTAGCTACGATAGAAGGGGTAGAGGGGAGGAGGTAGGGCTACGATAGAAGGGGTAGAGGGGAGGAGGTAGGGCTACGATAGAAGGGGTAGAGGGGAGGAGGTAGGGCTAAATGAAAGGGGAGAAGGGGGTGGGATGAGGTTGGGGGGAGGGGGGGTGGGGGTGGTGAAGAGTCACACTTCAAGTCCCGGAGGACACAAGAGACACACAGAGAGACGGAGTCAGTCAGTGACACGGGTGGTCTGTTCTTTTCTTGCGCTATGATGATGATCCTTTCTGGGTCTGGTACCGTTCTACTCAGTCAGTAGGATGGTGGGGTTGTTGTTTTGTTTTTGTTTTTTTTGGGGGGGTTCTTCTCCTTTTCTTTCCTGTATTGACTAGAACACCAGTCGGGAGAATGAATCAAAGAGAAAGAAAGACGGCTAGGGTGTGTGTGCGGGAGGGGGTGGGGGAGGGGGAGTTCGGGGAGGGGATGGGGGAGGGTTGGGGCGGGGTGAGGACTGGTATGGAAGATGGAAGAGGCAAGGGGGGGAAAAAAGAAATAAGGAAAGAGAGGAAGAGAGGTAAAGAGAGACAGAGACAGACAGACAGACAGACAGACAGAGATGGGGAGACAGAGACGGATAGAGACAGAGACAGACAAGGACTGACAGAAACGTGAAAACGAAACGAAATGGATTTTTTTTTTAATTGCAGGAGGGTAGCGGAGTAAGCACTAACAGACGTCCTCAATTACTGACAAGAACGTCAATGAGGAGAATGAGAGAGAAAGACAGACTGGAGGGTGGGGGAATGGAGGGGGTTAAGGGAGAAAGAGGGAGAGGGGGGGGAATAGAGGGGGGTGGGTTAGAGAATGACAGAGTAAAAGACGGAAGAGACAAATATACAAGAGAAAGAAAACTATTGAGGGAGAAAGAGAAACAAGACTTCTTTAACTGTGGACAAGAAGATCAACCAGCAGAATGCAAGACAGAGAGAGAGAGAGAGAATGAGACAGACAGACAGACAGACATTCTTTCATTCATTATTGACAAGAAGATCAGTTAGAGCGAAGGAAAGGGGGAAAGGAGGAACACACACACACACACACACACACACACACACACACACACACACACACACACACACACACACACACACACACACACACAGAACGAACGAACGAAGTTTTTTTTATTGAGGGAAGTGGAATAAGCATACATGTGCTTTTTTTCATCCAGCCCTCAGGGCAAATGGAAATTGAATATGAATCAAAACATCCACAAAGTAGCAAAGAGATGAAGAAATAAAGACATGACATTCACATTCACATTTAAACATGCACATCTACATAATAAACATGTACATTTACATAATCATGATACAAACATCATCATGTCATGAAGGAAAAAGATCAAACCATCCCCCCTAACCCCCCCCCCCCAAAAAAAAAAAAAAAAAAAAAAAACCCAGCCCCTCCCAAGCCTCCCCCCCCCCCCCCCAAAAAAAAAAAAAAAAAATTCAGGACACTGATTGTATATCATTAAGTAGTGCGATAGCGGTTAGACATACAATTAAACTATATATGCGTATTCAATAAGATAAAGTCAAGTTAAGTATGATTGTTGACATATTTGTCCATAAGGTGTGTATGGTAATGTTTTTTGAATTCTTGAATGCTTTTCTGAACATTAAGATTGGATGAAATATTGTTCCATAAACAGCCTCCTGAATAAATGAGACTGGATTTAAACAGATCTACTCTTGGAATGGGGATCTTAATCTTGTTGGTCTGGCGGACTAGCGTGGTGGGAAATCTATCTCTCAAAGATGGAGCATAATTAGACATGATTTTAAAAATAAAAAACTGCTTTGTTGTATTCAAGTTTAAGCTTTAGGGGAAGAATATCTAAATCTCTGTAGTCGTCAGCAGTCAGTGATGAAGATTTCAGAAGGATTAATTTAAGAGCTCGTCTATGCAGACTTAGTAAAGGTTTTAGTATATTATCGCTAGCTGAATCCCAGAGTGTTGATGCATAGTTAATATGTGATTCAATATAAGCAAAAAAGAATAATTTTCTACAATGCAAATCAAGAAAATGTTTAATTCTGGAAAGCTGATAAATCTTTTTGGATAGGGTTTTGCATAATGACATAATATGACTGGACCAAGATAAGTTGTTATCAATGGTGACTCCAAGAATTTTATGATTATCAACTTCTTCTATTGGATGACCATTAATGGAAAAGGGTGGAAGGTTGTGTGAAAACTTTTGGCGTTTCTGTCTGGTGGTGAGTATGAGACATTTCGGTTTTTTTGGATGGAGACGCATGTGATTTAAATTGGACCATCTAACTATATCATTAATGCTTTGTTGCAGAGCATAGTACACTTTGTCTATTGTAGTGTGATTTGTATGTATTGTTGTATCGTCTGCAAACATCTCACATAATGCATTAATAAATAGAGGCAAATCATTTATATAAACAGAAAACAATATTGGACCAAGAATTGAACCTTGAGGAA
>NC_134884.1:38416408-38423908 GCF_041734735.1 Babylonia areolata | reverse complement strand
TGCGTGCGTGTGTGTGTGTGTGTGTGTGTGCGCGTGCGTGTGCGTGCGTGCGTGCATGCGTGCGTGCTTGTGTGTGTGCGTGTGCGTGTGCGTGCGTGCGTGCGTGCGTGTGTGTGTGTGTGTGTGCGTGCGTGCGTGAGTGAGTGCTCTGTGTGCGCACGCGCGTTTGTGCTTGCGTTCTTGCGTGTGTGTGTGTGTGTGTGTGTGTGTGTGTGTGTGTGTGTGTGTGTGTGTGTGTTTATTGACAGCAATCCAGATCATCCTTGTCAATTATATGACTGATGCGAGGCAAGGTATTTAAACAAATTTGAGAGAGAGAGGGAGAGGGGGAGAAGAAGAAGAAGAAGAACAACAACAACAACAACAACAAGAAAGAAGAAGAGGAAGAAGAAGAAGACGAAGATGAAGAACAACAACAACAGCAACAAGAAAGAAGAAGAAGAAGAAGAAGAACAACAACAACAACAACAAAGAAAGAACAACAACAACAACAACAAAAAAGAACAAGAAGAAGAAGAAAGACAAGGAAAGAGACAAAAAAGGGGGGGTGGGGGTGGGAGAAAGACACATACAGAGACTGAGAAAAACACACCTGGCACGTTCTCTGGCACAGATATACACAGCTTCCTACTCGCAAGCACCTGGAACAGTTTCCAGTTCCAGTTTCACTTTCACTTTCACTTTCAAGGAAATGTCAGTCAGAGCACGCGGTGTGATCCACATTACGAAACACATCTACTGTCTAAGAACAAGAAGAAGAAAAAAAAAAAACCAAGAGAGGCAAGGCCTTCAAGACTCACTTGTGATAAATCAAGTCCCCTAGCATTAATTACAGAGTAATTTCCCTTTTTTACTATCTGCGCCAAAACGTTTGCAAAATAAAAATAAAAAAATTCCATGCTTAGCAAAAGAAGTTCCTGTTTGAGCAAAAAATGATAATAATGACTCCTCTTGTTGTTGTGTCAGAATAAAAGGTCAAAGTGCCAAGTTTAGAGAATACAAAAAATATAAATATAACAGTAAATGCAGTTTGCATATAATTAGGCTTCTTTTTAAAAAAAATTTTTTGCCCATCCCAGAGGTGCAATATTGTTTTAAACAAGATGACTGGAAAGAACTGAATTTTTCCTATTTTTATGCCAAATTTGGTGTCAACTGACAAAGTATTTGCAGAGAAAATGTCAATGTTAAAGTTTACCACGGACACACAGACACACGGACACACACACACACACACACACACACACACACACACACACACACACACACACACACACACACACAACCGAACACAGGGTTAAAACGTATCCTTGGTCTGTCTGTGCTTAACATTGACAATCATATGAAATAAAATACTCAAACGCACTAAAAAAAAAAATTAAAAAAATTTAAAAAAAAGAGAAAAAGAAAAGAAAAAGAAGAAGAAATGTATACATATATATGATCAAGGAAAAGATACGAACACACGCACCTGGAACAATGTATGTACCGAGACATCAGAGACGAAATCAATTTGTGTGTGTGTGTGTGTGTGTGTGTGTGTGTGTGTGTGTGTGTGTGCTTGTAAACAAAGCACAATCACTTTCAAAAACGAGGTTTTTTATGAAAGAAAACGGGAACGATTTCTTTCTTTCTTTAATTCATAAAAACTGCATCCACCCCAACCCCGTCCGCCGCAATTCTACTTCGTAATTTACAGGATGTATGTTTCTTCTTCCATACCCACTTACTCACTCTATCCCCTTTCCCTCTATTCTGTTGAAGTCCCCTCTTCCACCCCCTTTCTCCAGCACCTTTCCCTTACTCACCCCTTGAAAATTTCTATTCCACTGTGTGCGTGTGCGTGTGTGTGTGTGTTTGGTGTGATAGTTGTTCAAAAGTATATTGTTGCCATTGCCAATTTGAAATCGTGTTTTAGACAAATGACATGATGTTGATGTCCATGCGGTGTATGTGTGTGCGTTCCAATGCATGTTGCTGATTCAAATGTGAATGAAATGATTTCTACTTTCCAGGAATTGCTTAAACCCTTTTTTTGAATTTAAGCAAACATGTTTGTTTCACGGTGATGACTTGTGTTTCAGACTGCCTGTATAATTGTCCTTGTACTCCATACCTCCCGATCCCCCAACCCCCACCCCCTTGACACGGGGCAAATGGCCTAGTCATTAAAATGTTCGAGTTTGAGAGTTCGAGTTCGAGTTCACCCCTTGAAACACCCCTGTTGTTGTTTTTGGCGTTTGGGTTTTTTTGGGTTTTTTTGTTCCCTGACCCAGTTAGTCCAAGTGCCACGAAGACGTCTAGACAAGTACTGTAAGCTACCTTGTAAACCACCCAGTATTAAGGAAAATCACACACCCCTCTCCCCTCCCATTTTGTGTTAGGAACCGTGCATAGGGCAAAATACCTTGGGAAAAAAAAACGAAAAAAGAAAAAAAAACCACCCACTCACATCCACTCTGCTATCCACCCCTCCCCTCTCCACCCCTTCCCTCCTCGCCCCTCAACACACACACTTTGTGGGGGGAGGGGAGGGGGGGAATCATGATCTAAGGATAAACCAGTTTGCTGTTTTGTGATTGTGATGCTTTAGATAAAGCAGTGCAGACTTGAGATCTTGAGACAAAGAATGGATCGTCTGCATGAGATGTCGATGTGTAACTAAAAAAAAAATAAAAAATAAAAAAAATAATTAAAAATAAAGTGTGACCAACACGTAGTGTCTCGTTTCTCTAGCTAACTTGGGTTTAAAAGAAGAAAAAAAAAAGGAAAAAAGAAGATTTTTGCAGATAACGGTAGGTCTGTCAACGGACAGTCAGTTATTCGGTCAGCCAATACTGGACATACCGGTTACCAGTATGCCCTCAAAAAAATCTAAAACAGCCGGATATAAACCCTCGACGATTGGTATAATCCTACTGATGTAAGTATGTATGTATGTATGATAGCCAGTCGTGTTCGACTAAGACCACCAGAACAGCAGAATCGGGGTGGCAACTGCCGTCATAACTATCTGGGCTGGAATTTGATTATAGCGGAGAGTGTCACATTACACCCCCACTTTCTCGGACAAGAGGGTTTTCAGCACAGTCGGCTTTGGGATGGTTCCCAAAGGCCAGCTAGCCGCCAAGGATGCAGCACTAAGAGCTAGTGCAATCTTGCCTCCAAGTTTGAGAGCCATAGTCCTTCACAAAAGACTAAGCTGTAAATGATTTTCCACGAGAAACCATTGATCATACAGCTCTCACTTTGCTGTTGGTCCAACTGAAAGCTTATGTTAATCCGTGATATATACTGAGCAATAGGGAGTAATTTCTATGGTGAAATCAATAAGGAGAAAATAAGACTCCCTTGAAAAGGGAAAAGTACCCAGTAAACACCCACAACCAACTTCAGGGTGAAATTTGTTTTCACACACACACACACACACACACACACAGAGACAGAGAATGGTTCATTCATGACAGGCCAAGGCCTCAAAATGAAGGGGTATGTGACAACATAATTATACCGTCACAAAAAAAAATATTGGTATACAGCCTGTTGTGAACACAGTATCTCTCTTACTTTAAATGCTCGATACAAAATATACATAGATATATTTTTTAAAGCTACCTTTTGATTTGTTGAAGACATTAGCATACTAACACGGAGGAGAGTAGGCTGACTATAACTGATTTTTTTCTGGAATAAACTGGTGTCTTAAACTCTGAATCACGGGACATTCGTTTATCGATTATTCATTTATAGTCTGTTCATCTAAGATGATGATAGTAGACTGAAAATAAATGATACTGTTATCATTATTATTATTATTATTTGAATTATTAATTAGAAATCGACATTTCTGTATATTCGAATGAAAAGGGGGGCGGTTGAGGTGGAGGGGAGGGGGGGCAAGGGGGAGGGGACTAAGAAAGGAAAAGAGAGAGAGAGAGAACAGAATGTGGAAAAGACAGAGTACAAAATGTAAAATGGAGAGGGTGAGTGTCAGTGATTGGAGAAAGAAAAAAAAACATAATATCGGAAGGGTGTGTGTGAGAGGTGGGACGGGGGAAGCGGGATTAGGACAAAAAAAATATCAATAATCAAATATTGTATGCACTACTTCTGTAGAATATTATTTGTCACGGGACATACTAGGGTAAAATGCACTTCATCTTCTTTGCAATTTCCACAAAGTGGGCATGTTAAATTTAGATCGGTTTGGGCACACAGAGAGACAGACAGACAGACAGAGAGACAGACAGACAGACAGACAGACGGGGACTGGGTGGCGTTTACAAGGTAGTTTACAGTAGTCCCCACTGACAGTGGCTGTCTAGTACGTGGATACTGACTGGCCGATTTCTTTGCTTTCCGTTCTCTCTGTGTGTCGGCTTGTGCCGTGATGATCAATGATTCATACACTGCGGCGCCTTACTTGGGGAGAGCTATCCTGGTGGTAGTGTCCAGGGGTGGTTTGAAAAGTGTGTGTGTGTGTGTGTGTGTGTGTGTGTGTGTGTGTTGTGTGTGTGTTGTGTGTGTGTGTGTGTTGTGTGTGTGTGTGTGTGTGAGTTTGTGTGTGTGTGTGTGTGTGTGTGTGTGAGTTTGTGTGTGTGTGTGTGTGTGTGTGTGTGTGTGTGTGTGTGTGTGTGTGCAGTCAGTCTGTCTGTCTGTGTCTCAGTGTGTGTCTGTGTCTCTGTGTGTCTGTGGGTGTGTCTGCGTGCTAGCTGAGTGTTGTATGTGTTGCGGGAGAAGAGAGAGAGACAGAGGGAGAGAGACAGAGACAGACAGACATAGATGATAAACGAGTTGGAGAAAAGACGAGGTTCTGGATCCCACTTCCCACCCAACCACCACCCCCATCCCTCGCCGCCCCCCCCCCCCCCCCAGGCCCCCCCCCCCCCCCCGGGCAACCCCTCCTCCTCGGCACCCCCCCTCACCCCCAAAAAAAAGTTAGGTGTGGGAGTACATAAATATGTTATCAAAAGGCCCTATAACCGTTCAAAGCCATCGGGGGTAAGTGAATTCTTATCCACTGTGTCTAGGGCTCGTTCCTAGGATAGGCGGTACCCAATCCTCTAGTCTCCCGCCGTTTTAAAAATTCACCTTCCCCAAACAAATCATGTAACCCCTGTCAGTTTAACGACTTCTCTTTTACGAAGTCCTTTAAGTAATTTCCTATAACTGTATTTAGATTTTTCTTTCTTTCTTTTTTTTCAAATTTCACCCACATTTCACCCTCATTTGCCCAGTTTCCCCCAACCCTCCATTCATTCACATCTCCCACCCCTTCTAACCGATAATACTCAAATGTATTCATAAATACTTTAACAAAATGTCTTCAGTCACCGACATGTGTGACGGGACATTAAACAAAAATTCATCCTCATGGAACCCATTCACACCTGGGTGGAGTGATGGAAACTCGGAGTCAGTAAAATGCAATACCCACTAAAGAACACAACGCCGATAACTCGAAACGTGGGGGAGGGTAGGGGGGGTGGGGAGGAGGATTCGAACTCTGACCACTAGATCAGAAGTCCAATGCTTTATCGATATTTTTGCCACGGTCCTCTATCAGCCCCCCGCCCCCACCCCCACCCCAACCCCCCATTCCCCCACACCCTTCATCCCCAACAGACCACCAGAGAGAGAGAGAGAGAACTCAGAACTGAAAACGTTTTTCATTCAAGGATTAAGATTTTAGGCATGGCCCCAGTTTTCCTCTCTGTCCTTTCTAAGAGAGAGAGAGACCCAGAATACCGCACCCCCCCACTCCCCCCCCCCACTCCCCCCCCCTCCCCACACACACACACTCCCCCCTCCCCCCTCTACCGTACTCTACACTCAATACAAGCTGAATCACATACAAGGCTCTCAAAAAGTTACGGACCACTTAACTGGGGGGGGCTTGGTGAAATGATACCGAGTTTTCGGGAAACATCAGTTTGTGCTGCAGCCAATGTATTTTGTATTTGTATTTGCAGTTCTTTTCATCACAACAGATTTTTCTGTGTGAAATTCGGGCTGCTCTCCCCAGGGAGAGCGCGTCGCTACACTTCGGCGCCACCCATTTTTTTGTATGTTTTCCTGCGTGCAGTTTTATTTGTTTTTCATATCGAAGTGGATTTTTCTACAGAATTTTGCCAGGAACAATCCTTTTGTTGCCGTGGGTTCTTTTACGTGCGCTAAGTGCATGCTGCACACGGGACCTCAGTTTATCGTCTCATCCGAATGTATTGAACGCAACTCGTAACCAGAAGTCCTTTTTTTGCACAGGCACTATTTTTTTTTTTTTTTTTTTACCTGACAGTGAAAAACCAGGGCTTTCGTTCCTAAACCACTGAATAATCGTAGATTTTTGGCAGAAACATCGATTTTGTTTAAATGATCTGCAATTGTTCAACAGTACACATGATTACAATGCAAGATAAGACAAACAAGCATCAACGAGCTTTAATTAAAGTTTATACTGTGCTTACAACGTTGCAATTCAGTTTCAACATCGATTTCTCAAACGCGTTTTCAATGTGTTCATTATGTACCTGTGCATGAAAGAACCGTTATAGTATTCAAAGAGAGGCTGGTGGTATACCATCATAATAATATATGCAGGCTGCATAATTCGAAATCATTTCAAGAATTCTTTTAACATTTTTAATGCTTGCTTATATGAAGAGGTCCTCAGCTTTTTTGTGAACCATGTACTTTGCGATTGAGCGATGACCAGCCATCCCCTCCATCAACTCTGACTGTACAGGGAAAGGAGGAGAACTCTGAGAAAGAAAAAAAGAAAGAAAAAAAAAGGAAGGGAAGTAATTGGCAGGACACACGACTGACGAGAAAGTTACGTGTTCTTGAATAACGATTTTCTCTTCGATAAAATAAAGAAGAAAAGGGAAAGAAAGAAAACAAGATAAAGCTCTGTCTGCTTCGTGTGCACACAAGAAACAATTTTTTTTAAATGAGATAGGTCCGCAAACTTTAATGAAGTCACGCATACAAAACTAATTTGGTTTCTTCGATTATTACTCAAATTAGCAACAAGGGAAGTAATCACGGGAGTTGAAAAATAAATGTTGAAGATTTAACGACGAAGACACACACACACACACACACACACACACACACAGAGGACTGTGATTAGAATTCTACAGTAGATGGAAGGTGAACACACAAATACCCATAATGCAAGGTACAAAATGGTGGCATGTGCACGTGCACGTACGTGCGTGTAGCCTCTTAACTCACTCAGTACGGCCAGTCCTCTCTTCTCTTCTACACAGACCCCTCGGATGTCCAGTGGGTGTTTGAATGACCCAACCTTTAGCTTCCGTCGTCAGAATTGTGGTATTCTTTGTCAACATTCACGTCTTCAGTATAAGAGCCTTCCGCTTGCAATATTTTGATGATGGTAATTGGGGTGAAACGCTGTTAACGTCGTCTCTTTCGCCGTTCGTATGGAGAGAGTTAAAATGGCAAACGACTTCTACTGTTTCAGGCAATCCAAAGTTG
>NC_134884.1:38403908-38411408 GCF_041734735.1 Babylonia areolata | reverse complement strand
GGGGGGGGGAGAGAAAGAGACAGGGGGGAGGTGGAAGGAGAGAGAGAGGGGGGGGGAGGTGGAAGGAGAGAGAGAGAGAGGGGGGAAAAGAGAAAGAGACAGGGGGGAGGTGGAAGGAGAGAGAGAGAGGGGGGGGAAAAGAGAAAGAGACAGGGGGAGGTGGAAGGAGAGAGAGAGTGGGGGGAAAAGAAAGAGACAGGGGGGAGGTGGAAGGAGAGAGAGAGGGGGGGGGAAGAGAAAGAGACAGGGGGGAGGTGGAAGGAGAGAGAGAGGGGGGAAAAGAGAAAGACAGGGGGGAGGTGGAAGGAGAGGGGGGGGAAGAGAAAGAGACAGGGGGGAGGTGGAAGGAGAGAGAGAGGGGGGAAAGAGAAAGAGACAGGGGGAGGTGGAAGGAGAGAGAGGGGGGAAAGAGAAAGAGACAGGGGGGAGGTGGAAGGAGAGAGAGAGAGGGGGGAAAGAGAAAGAGACAGGGGGGAGGTGGAAGGAGAGAGAGAGAGGGGGGGGAAAGAGAAAGAGACAGGGGGGAGGTGGAAGGAGAGAGAGAGAGGGGGGGAAAGAAAGAGAGGAGGAGTGATTGAATGAAGAGGGTGAGGAGACGAGGAGAGGAGAAAGAACGTGGGGAGGTTGTGAGGAGAGAACCCAATAACTGTGATTTAGAATTCTAACAGAAAATGAATACGTACCATATAAACCGACACAAACAAAAAAACAAAAAAAAAACCCACAAAAAAAGGAGTTACACTCGCGTGCGTGCAGTCACTTTTAAACTGGCAAAGACCTTCTAAGTGTTTCAGTCAGAAGCCAAATGTCGTTTTTTGGTCTTTTTTTCTTCACTCAAAGAAAGAGAGAAAGAAAGGGAGCGGGAGGAAGGAGGGGGTAGCGGGGGGGAGGGGGGAGTACCAGTTTCAGTCTTCAGTTTTCAGTAGCTCAAGGAGGCGTCACTGCGTTCGGACAAATCCATATACGCTACACCACATCTGCCAAGCAGGTGCTCGACCAGCAGCGTGACCCAACGCGCTTAGTCAGGCCTTGAGAAAAACAACAACAACAACAAAAAACTACCACTACTAATAATATGTATAAGGCACAAAAATTTCGATGAAGTCAGCTATAAGCGTACATAAACAAATAAGTAAATAAATGAATAATAATTATAATGTAAAAAAGTAGTAGTAGTAGTAGTAATAATAATAATAACCAGCGACCAAGCAACACGGACGAATACGACAATTACATATATGGTCAGTTCCTTTCCACTTGTTTGTTGGTTAGTTGATTGGTTGGTTGGTTGGTTGCACGAGCGAACTTAGCGCGTGTTAAGTCTGCTTAGCTTTAGGAACGTTCCTATAACTCAACAGCTAATTCAATACAGGCTTAGGAAGAACGTTCCTAAAGCAGGCAGGCTTATCTGTCGGTGTGTGTCCTCATATGGGAGAAGAGGCCGATTCTGGATCAGCAGCACTTCCCACAGGTGTTGCAAGGGACTGCTTCTTTCGCTCACGCTTCTCCTTAATGGCCAGCGTTCTCTTGTTTTCAAACATCAAAATGCCACTAGAGCACAGCATCCTCCAGCGAGAGCGGTCAAGGGCATCAGTTTCCCAGGAAGCGATTTCTATGTCACTGGCTGTAGCTTCGGGTAAAAGCCTTTTCCCCTCTGTCTGTGTATCTGCCTCTCTCTCTTTTTCTCCCTCTCAAGAAAGTGAGAGAGGGAGAGAGAGAGAGAGAGAGAGAGAGAGAATGTGAGTGTGCGCGCATACGTGTGTGTTTGCGTATATATGCACGGATTTATAAATGGGCCGAGATGGACCGAATGTACACACACACAACACACACACACCACACACACACACACACACCACACACACACACACACACACACACACACAGAGTTCCGTTCACAGTTCAGTTACTCAAGGAGGCGTCACAGCCTTCGGACAAATCCATAAACGCTACAACACATCTGCTAAGCAGATGCCTGACCAGCAGTGTAACACCACACACACACATATATATATATAAATATATATATATATACACTAACACTAACACAGTAACACACAGTACACACACACACATACATTCATACACACACACACACACACACACACAAATACATACAAACACACACACACACACACATGCACGCACGCACCGCGCACGCGCGCGCACACCACACACACACACACACCACACACACATGCACGCACGCACGCGCGCCACACATACACCACACACACACACACACACACACACCACACACACACACACATCCTTCTCAGGATCTTAATCACGGTGATAATTGCAATCATCATATCTAGATTGCTTTTTTTTTTTACTACGACAACTGGCGACAAAATGTGCAGTAGGTCTCGGCACGTATTGTAGCCGGCGAGGCATTAGTCTTGAGACCAAGCTAAGGTCTACAGAGCAGTAGTTCTCCCCACACTACTGTACGCCTGCGAAACTTGGACAGTGTACCAACGACATGCCAAGAAGCTGAACCACTTCCACACAACATGCCTCAGGAAGCTACTGAACATCAAGTGGCAAGACAAGACCCCAGACACAGAGGTGCTCGCAAAAGCCACCCTTCCCAGCATCTTCACCATCCTGATGCAGTCCCAGCTTCGCTGGGCTGGACACGTGGCGCGTATGCCAGACCATCGGCTGCCCCAAAGGCTCTTCTATGGCGAGCTGCAACAAGGGAAGAGATCACACGGAGGTCAGAAGAAGCGCTTCAGAGATACTCTGAAAGTCTCTCTGAAAGCGTTTGATATCAACCCTGACTCCTGGGAAGGAATCTGCAGTGGACCGTGACAAATGGCGCGCTGCTGTGCACAAAGGCGCCAGGTTGTGCGAGGCCCAACAGGACTGTGCAGCTGTTCAGAAGAGGCAGGCAGAAGTCCCAGAAAGCTCACACAGGCAAACAAGCTCCTGACAATGATATGCCTGTCTTGTCTGCCCCAACTGTCAGCGAACATTTCGTGCGCAGATTGGACTATTCAGCCATCTGCGCACTCACAGATAGATCATGAGCATCCTTCCCCCCACCCCACCACCACCCTCCCCCCATCCCCCATCCCCCATCTGGATGACAACGATGGTCATCATCGATCTCGATGGACCACACCACCAGCGCGGCGACACACAGACAGACAGACAGACAGACATAGAAAGAGCAGCGAAAGGGGGCTGGGGGGTAGGATTCGGGGCGGTGAGAGGGGAGCGAAACAGATAGAAACCAGAGAGAGAAAGAGACAGAAAGAGAGAAAGAATCAGAGGGAGAGAGCGAGAGAGAGAGAATCAGACAGACAGACAGAGAGAGAGAGAGAGATCTGGACGAAAACATTTCCAAGTACTGCTTCCCTCGTAAAAACAGGTGGTGAGAGGGGAGCGAAACAGAGATAGAAACCACAGATAGAGAGACAGAGAGAAAGAATCAGAGGGAGAGAGCAAGAGAGAGAGAGAGAGTGGGGGGGGGGAGAAGAATCACAGAGAGAGAGAATCAGAGAGAGAGAGAGAATCTGAGAGAGGGAGTCAGACGCACACACACAGAGAGAGAGAGAGAGAGAGAGAGAGAGAAGAAGAAGAAGAAGAATTTTTGTTTAATGTCCCGTCACACATATCGGTGATTGAAGACATTTTGTTAAAGTATTTATGAATACATTTGAGTATTATCAGTTAGAAGGGGTGGGAGATGTGAATGAATGGAGGGTTGGGAAAACTGGGCAAATGAGGGTGAAATGAGGGTGAAATTTGAAAACAATTCTAAATACAATTACAGGAAATTACTTAAAGGACTTCGTAAAAGAGAAGTCGTTAAACTGACAAGCGAAACAACTGACAATGAATGCAAAAAGTCAAAAACATCAACGTTCTCAGTCACTTGTGAAGACACACTTTCGTGTACATAAGGCTTCATCAAGCTACAGTCAAAAATTATATGCTTAATTGTCAGGTTACTAAAGCATATGCACTTGACATTAGAACAATACTTAGTCCGTAATGAATTTGATAATAGTCTGAGAGCTAAACTCAGAATTGGTCTGCGGATCGGACCAAAGTCTGAGAGAGTCAACTGACGAGGTTTTAGACTTGAATTCAAGCACCTTTTAAAGTCTCTTTCTAGTATATTGCTTATTTCAATGTATGACAATGGGCAATATACTTTTATACTATCTATATGATTCTTTGCTCCCCTTTTTGCTGCCCTGTCTGCTTGGTCGTTATAAAGGAATCCAGTGTGGGATGGTATCCAACAAAAATCAACATTTATACCCTTCACAAATAGGGAGTGCAATAAATACCTAATTTCAAACAATAAATCTTCTCTTTGATTATTCTCCAAAAGAAGCAAACTTTTTAAAACAGATTGAGAATCAACACAAAATAGGATATTACTTACTATGATTGGTATATCAACAAGATGATTTAAAGCCATAAGGATGGCCACCAATTCAGCTGTAAAAATTGAATGTCCCTCACCTAAACAATGTGATTTTTCTGTTTTTAGGTCAGGAATGACAAAAGCAGATCCTGCACTGCTATCGTCCAGGACAGAGCCATCAGTGTAAACCTTTAAATGATAATCACAATTTTCTTCTAATTCAATTCTGACAGATGCTGCTATTATATGTGGAGATTCTCCTTTTGTTGTGTCAGAAGCACATATGTTGACGTTTGCTTTTGTTAACTCCCAGGGAGGGACAGGTGGCACCAGAACACGAGGTGCCATATCATGTAAATCAATGTCTGAAGAATTTAAAATATCTGACACATATGTGCGTACACACACACACACACACACACACACTCTCTCTCTCTCTCTCTCTCTCTCTCTCTCTCTCTCAATGAGCTACGCTGGACAGGACACGTTGTCCGCATGACAGACAGCAGGATCCCGAAGATGCTCTTGTATAGCCAGCTGAAGGAAGGACACCGCATCCAGAATCGGCCTCTTCTCCCACACACCGACAGATAAGCCTGTCTGCCTACTCATCCGTTGGTCCGACGGGAGACTCCATTACTTTACACTCCATGCTGCAACTCTAAACCACTGTAATAAATAAAATGTTTTTCGACAGACAAGTCTTAGTCCATGGATAGCTCTGATGAGATTTGAACCCATGACTTCTTAATGTCTAATATCGACAGCAATGCATGGTGTTAACCACTTCACCACAGTGGCAGGTAACCAGATTATTTTTTTTATTTTTTTATTTTTTTATTTTTACTTCTTTCTGAATTTATGGGCTACAACATGTTCAATTGCAAAATTGCGATAAATTCGCTGTGTTTTTGCAGGGTATGACCAGTTTTATCCAGCCATTAAGGAAGTCATTGGGCGGTGGGGGAGGGAGGGGTGGGGCCCATGCTGGGTATTTCATGTTTCCATAACCCACCAAGCGCTGGCACGGATCCGCTACACATCTTTAATCAAGGGCTATAGCCCTAAATACAAGAAAGCAGAAAGAATTATCAGCCAGTAATAACACACAAAAGTTCGTTTGTCAAAACAACAGTGGCAATACAGCTGTATTTCACTGTTTTGGGGGGATCTTTCTGAGAGGGACTATCGAGTCCCGGCGGGGGGACTATAGAGCTGACCCCGAGGGAAAAGTAAAACACACTCACGCTCACAGCACAAGCATGCAAGATGCACGCACGAGCAACACACAAGTACGCACGAGCAACACGAGCAACACACAAGTACGCACGAGCAACACACAAGTACGCACGAGCAGCAACGTAACAGCAATCCTTCTAACCGCAAAGAAGAAAGATTTATTTATCAGTCAAGCAAAATGTTGTTTTATGGTTTTTTCCCCCTTAACAGACATCACACAGTATTCCCTCTCCCTCTCTACCCTGTCCACCAACTCACTCCCATTCTGTTGGGATCAATCACAGACGTACATCCCTGTGACATCAGCCATACACACACACACACACACACACACACACACACACCAGTTCTTGTTGATTCTTCCTCTCCGATACTCTTCCTCACCCTCACCCTCACCCTCACCATGCCTTCTCTTGGCGCTAACCCCACCCCCCTCCTCCCCCAAACCCCCACCCTTTCCATTCCAGAGTCTGGAATGACGCAGGAGACGGGTTAGACTGACATGGGAAGGAGACCTGACCGCAGTCACTGACAGAAGCGAGCTGGCTTTTTTTTTTCCTTTTAATTTCTTCTTTTCAAAAAGAAACTTACGGAAGACTTTGATGTGTTCTTTGAACTTCCTAGACTGAGACCCTGTTCTGATGAGTTTTCTAGGGGCTAGGGGTGTGGGGAGGCCTGGGGGCCGGGGGTGAGGGGTACGGGGGGGGGGGGAGGGTGCTAAGGGTGGGGATGAGGGGAAGGGCGGGGACACACACACGACATTGACAGAATTTGAAAGAGAAGAAGAAGAAAGGTTAAAGAGAGAAGGGGGAGGGGGGGAGGTGAAGCCAATAAGTGATGAATGTTGTTGGTTTTATTGTGGGGGTTTTTTGTGGGTTTTTTTTTTCCAGTCCCATTAACTGCACTGTTTCAGTGCTAATCCTCCCACGCCGCTCCTTCTGAGTCCCCACCACACCAACCCCTACCGCCACCACCACCCATACACTGCCACACCCATCAATACAGCTGTATTTCACTGTTTGTAGATCTTTCTGTGAGCGACTATCGACACGGGAGGACTATTGAGTTGGCGGACTATTGAGTTGGGGGACTATCGACACGGGGTGACTATTGTGTTGGGGGGCTATCGACAGGGGGGGACTATTGAGTTGGGGGACTATCGACACGGGGGGACTATTGAGTTGGGGGACTATTGAGTTGGGGGACTATCGACACAGAGGGACTATTGAGTTGGGGGACTATCGACACGGGGGGACTATTGAGTTGGGGGACTATCGACACGGAGGGACTATTGAGTTGGGGGACTATCGACACAGAGGGACTATTGAGTTGGGGGGACTATCAACACGGAGGGACTATTGAGTTGGGGGACTATCGACACGGAGGGACTATTGAGTTGGGGGACTATCGACACGGGGGGGACTATTGAGTTGGGGGACTATTGACACGGGGGGGACTATTGAGTTGGGGGACTATCGAGCCTGGGGACTATCGACACGGGGGGACTATTGAGTTGGCGGACAATTGAGTTGGAGGACTATTGAGTTGGGGGACTATCGAGCTTGGGGACTATCGACACGGGGGTAGTATTGAGTTGGGGACTATCGACATGGAGGGACTATTGAGTTGGGGGACTATCGACATGGGGGGACTATTGAGTTGGGGGACTATCGACACGGGGGGACTATTGAGTTGGGGGACTATCGAGCCGGGGGACTATCGACACAGGGGGACTATTGACCTGGGGGACTATCGACACGGGGGGACTATTGTGTTGGCGGACTATTGAGTTGGGGGACTATCAAGCCGGGGGACTATCGACACAGGGGGACTATCGAGCTGGGGGACTATCGACACGGGGGGACTATTGTGTT
>NC_134884.1:38383908-38398908 GCF_041734735.1 Babylonia areolata | reverse complement strand
TCGTTGTTGTCAAGAGAAGTTGATAAATCCTCTCCCCGCCTCACCCCTCACCCCTACCACGCCTTCCCTTGACGCTCACTCCCCACCCCCTCCCCCGTCCTCCCCCAAACCCCCACCCTTTCCATTCCAGAGTCTGGAATGACGCAGGAGACGGGTTATACTGACATGGGAAGGAGACCTGAGCGCAGTCACTGACAGAAGCGAGCTGGCTTTTTTTTCCCTTTTAATTTTTCTTTTTTCTTCTTCTTTTTTTTTGTAATAGAAAATTATGGAAGACTTTGATGTGTTCTTTGAACTTCCTAGACTGAGACCCTGTTCTGATGAGTTTTCTGGGGGCTAGGGGTGGTTGGGGCTAAGGGGGTGTTGAGGGAGGAGGGCGGGGGCAGGACTGGAGGTCATAGACGCGACATTGACAGAAGTTGAAGGAGAAGAAGAAGAGAAAATAAAGTTAAAGAGAGAGAGAGAGAGGAGGGGGAGAGGGAAGAGGACCGGAGGGAGGGACGAAGCCGGTAAGTGAGAGATTCTTTTTATATGTCCCATCATCCGCACTGTTTCGGTGGCATTCCTCCCATGCCGCTCATTCCGCGTCTCCATCACCCCCAACCCAACTCCGACCCCACCCCCTCAGACACAGCCACACCCGGGCTCTCCTGTCTCCGTCCCAGCGTCGGCAGTCCACGTGAGCAAACTATCAATGTTCGGTCGCCAGGAGGCCACACAGCTTTCGGAGACACTGCGCTGCTGTCGAGTCACCCTCTGTGGTGTTCAGTTGTCACGCTCGTTCTGATTCCATTTGTGCAGAATTTTCCGCGCACTAAGCTGTATGATCAATGGTTTCTCCACTGCAATGGGGTGTCATTTACAGCTTAGCCTTTTGTGAAGGAATATGACTCTGAAATTAGGAGGCAAGATTGCGCTGGCTCTTAGTGCTGCAACCTCTGGGGCTAGTTGGCCTTTGGGAACCATCCCAACGCCAACTGTCCTAAAACCCTCTTGGCCGAGAGAGTGGGGATGTAACTTGGGCAAGACACTCTCCACTATTATCCAATTCTTGCCCAGATAGTCAGGACAGCAGTTGCCTCCTCTGCTGTTCTGTTGGTGATAGTCGGACATGACTGACTATCACACAAGCCCTCCTATTGACGACAATAATCACTTGCATGTAGGAGGGGGAAAAAAACATAGATAAATGAGTGGCGCTGGCTGCACTGTAACAACACGCTCTTTCTGAGGACATCAGCCCGAATTTTACACAGAGAAACGAAAGAGAAATACAATATAATAAATGCAGTGCAATGCAATGCAATGTAATGCAGTACAACACAACTCACTACAATACAGTACAACACAAACCGCAACGCAACACAACACAATTTTCCAGCGACAGACACAAAGAACACAGTGACCTCCACCACTACCAGTTCACCCCCCCCCCCTCTCCCCATCTACCCCCCGCCCACCCCCACCCCAGCCACCCCACCACCATCCCCCCCCTTTTTTTTTTTTTTTGCCAATCATTCTGGTGCCCAGGGATCAATCACAGACCCTCCTCATCCTATCCCTGTGACATCAGCCACGCGCCCTATCCCCAACCCCCACCCCTTTCCTCCTCCCCCTACTCCCCTCCCTTCCCCCCTCCTACTCCATCCTCCCCACAATCCCCACAACCCCTCTCTGAGCTCTCTCTCTCTCTCTCTCTCTCCACCCTCCTCCACCACCCACCCACCCATCCATCAATCCACCCACGCACCTACAAGCACACACACACACACACACACACACACACACACACACACAGAGCTTACACGTACACCAATTCTCATCGATCCCCGACGTCGCCCCCTGCATCCCCCCCTACCCCCCCGCCCCCCCCCCACCCCCCCCCACCCCCCCACACACACACACCCACACCCACACACTCTCTTGCACTGTACTTTTCCTACTCCTCCTCCCCTCCTCACCCCCTCTCTCAGCCCACCCCTCCCCCTCCGCCCTCTTCCTCCCTTCCTCCCTCCCTTTCCCCATCTCTCTTCCGCGAGAGTCTGGCTCTGGTCTGTTCTGGAACGATGCTGGGAGGTTAGACTGACATGGATGGGGCAGCAAGGAGACTATTATAGTGGACTGTGGGGACTGCTTGCAGTTGGGGGATTTTTTTTTTTTTTTTTTTTCGTTGGTTGGCTGGTTGGTTGGTTGAATGGCTGGTTAGTTAGTTGGTTGACGGGCGCAATAGCCGAATGGTTATAGCGTTGGACTTTCAATCTGAGGGTCCCGGGTTCGAATCACGGTGACGGCGCCTGGTGGGTAAAGGGTGGAGATTTTTACGATCTCCCAGGTCAACAAATGTGCAGACCTGCCAGTGCCTGAACCGCCTTCGTGTGTATACGCAAGCAGAAGATCATATACGCACGTTAAAGATCCTGTAATCCATGTCAGCGTTCGGTGGGTTATAGAAACAAAAACATACCCAGCATGCACCCCCCCGAAAGCGGAGTATGGCTGCCTACATGGCGGGTTAAAAACGGTCATACACGTAAAAGCCCACTCGCGTATATACGAGTGAACGTGGGAGTTGCAGCCCACGAACGCAGAAGAAGAAGAAGGTTAGCTGGTTGGCTGGTTGGTTAGTTGGTTGGTTGGTTGGTTGGATTTGCTTTGCTTCTTTTCATTCATTCATTCAGTCAGTCAGTCAGTCAGTCAGTCATACATTCATCTGTTTGTTTATTTATCTATTCATTCATTCATTTATTCATGAATCAGTTTATTTATTTATTAATTCATTCGTTTGTCTATTCTTCTATTCATCTATTTCACTGTCAGCAAATTCTGAAAGACTAAACTGGCGTGCTCCTCTTCCATCTACCTACCAGTTTTTTATGCAATAGAGATTAGCTTGGCGAGGGGCCTATAATTTATGTTTAGAGATATTAAAGAATTTGCACACCCTTGCTCACAGCGCCAAGTTGTAACAAGGTGCACTCGGTGGTAAAGGGCTGTGGTTTAGGGATGGATTAAATTTGGATACCAGAATTGAAATATTAAAAGGGAATAATTTGGATCTATATTGTGATGGATCAAGGATATTGTTGAAGGATCTTAATCCTGTCGGCGACGTCACTTTTGTAGCCGAACTGAGTGGTTATTCAAGGGTACGGCACAAAAGACTTAACTAAACGATGATTGAAAGGATAGAGGGATTGACAAAAATTCCCGCGCACAGGCCAGGAACATATTAGAGGCCAGTCACAAATGGGTTTTTCTATTTACAATAGTTATGAGAACATAAGAAAAGAACTAAGAGGAAGACAATGAGAGAACTAAGAGAAGATATAAGAAGAGAAGATAACAAAGAGAAGACCTAAGAGAAGAGAAGATAAAAGAGAAGATGATGAGAAGAGAAGACCTAAGAGGAGAAGAAATAATGAGAAGACTAAGAAGAGAAGATGAAGACAGTGCCTGGAATGACACAAACAAATGTCATTAGCACAACATGTCGGCACAAGTGAATAATAAAGCACATGTATACATATTACATGGAAAGACTACCACTTGGTAATGCGATATGTGTGAAGACCAAACACTGACATCAAATGACATTTCTAATACATTTGAATAGTGCAGATAAAGTGGTTGAAGCTATGCTGATTTAGTGAAAGTACACTGACAGTATAGATTAGGTAATGCTTATACTGTGTCAAAGTGACTCAAATGAATCAGTTTATCATGTTGCACTATACTGGAGTAAGCCGTATAGGAGAGAGCATGATAACTAAAATTACAATTAACAGACTGATACATATGAGGTGGCTTTAACCAATAACTGATATTAATCCAACACTATCTTGTAATCATGACAGAATACTACACACATCTTAAGAGTACTGAGCACACTGTAGCAGTACAACTGATATCAGCATGTAAGATAATACCTGAATAATAAAGATAGAGAATCAGTGGCTTAGATATAATACTGGCAAACTGACAGACCAGATAGTAAGTGAAGCTCCAAGTGTACCTTGTTACAACTAGGCGCTGTGAGCAAGGGTGTGCAAATTCTTTGATATCTCTAAATATAAATTATAGGCCCCTCGCCAAGCTAATCTCTATTACATACTTGGCGCTGCGAGCAGGATGTGGGTGGTGTGCTGGCATGGGTGACTGCAGCTGACGTCGCAGGCTGGTGTTCTCAGCTGCGAGTGTGGCCAGCTGAGCTTCCAGGCGGACAACAGTGGTGTTGTCTACGCCGGGGCAGGTGTCATAGGTGTGGCTGTCCTCCCGCACCCATCGCTGGGCCTCCTCCTTCGCCGCCTTGAAGGTGGTGTCAGGGTGGTCTCTGATGAAACGCCTGAAGACCTCTGGTGAAGGCGTCGCGGAGTATGGTTGCTGGCACCTGCATGACCCCATCTTCAGCCCTGTTAACCTTGGTCCACAGGTGCCGAAGACGGGATGCGTACTCGATCACTGTCTCTTTGGGCTGCTGCTGCCTGTTGAAGAACGCAGTGGCAAGGCCTGTGGCGTCTCGCTGCTCTCCCCAGTTCTCCTCAATGATGTGAAGGAGTTTGGCTGGGGTGTCCACTTTGGTCGCTGGCAGCCTGACGATCTGCTGGCGAGCTCTGCCGGCAAGGGCTGAGATCAGCCAGAGAGAGGCTGTCGCGAAATCCAGGGGCTGTAGCTGGAGTATCAGTCTGGCCTCCTGGACGAAGTCGTCGACTTCTATGCTGCTTTCCTCACCGGATAGCGTCGGGAGTTTGGGCAGGAAGTCGGATGAAGCCATCTTGATGGGGCGATGACTCTTCTCGTGGACTTGATGTACCTGCTGCACTGTCTTCTCTCTTCTCCTATTGCTTTATGATTTACATACATGTTTTTCATCATCTACCAAGCTGGCTCAATATGCTGATGATATTGCTATATGGATTCAGACATCCTTGAGGAAAAAGGACAAGCCTACATTACATAAATTATGTACAGAAACATTTTCAGGGTGAACTCGATAGACTGAGTAGCTATATGCAATCTAATGGTTTTGAGTTTTCTGTAGAAAAAACACATTTGATCCTCTTTAATAATGGTTATAATCCCAGCAAACTACCACGTTTTTTTTTAGGAGGACGTGAAATATTTTTCAAGTCGGAAATCAAATTTCTTGGGATCCTATTTACTTCAAAACTAAACTGGAAGAAACACATTGATTCAGTAAAAGTTTAAATTTCTTAAAAATTGTAAGTCACTCTCCTTGGGGACAAGACTCCAAAATTCTTTTACATTTAGCGACATCTCTCGTAAGATCAAGATTGACGTACGGTCAAGAAATTTTCTTTTCTTCTCCGCCGACGTTCCTAAAGAAGCTGCGAATAATTGACAGTAAAGCTGTGAAACTGGCTTTAGGGGTACCTGTGCATACTAAGACCTCAGAAGCCTATAAGCTTGCGGGTATTCTACCACTAGATGAAATCAGAAAATTAAGTTCTGCTAAATATATTGTGAGATGTACAGCAGTGGATGATTTTGAGGAATTAAATATTAGGTCTGATATTGATTTTCCAAAAAATGCTCAAAATAATTCAAATCTACAAACCATTCGCACATATGTGTCAGATATTTTAAATTCTTCAGACATTGATCTGCATGATATGGCACCTCGTGTTCTGGTGCCACCTGTCCCTCCCTGGGAGTTAACAAAAGCAAACGTCAACATATGTGCTTCTGACACAACAAAAGGAGAATCTCCACATATAATAGCAGCATCTGTCAGAATTGAATTAGAAGAAAATGTTGATTATCATTTAAAAGTTTACACTCATGGCTCGGTCCTGGATGATAGCAGTGCAGGATCTGCTTTTGTCATTCCTGACCTAAAAACAGAAAAATCATATTATTTAGGTAAGGGACATTCAATTTTTACAGCTGAATTGGTGGCCATCCTTATGGCTTTAAATCATCTTGTTGATATACCAATCATAATAAGTAATATCCTATTTTGTGTTGATTCTCAATCTGTCTTAAAAGGTTTGCTCCTTTTTGAGAATAATCAAAGAGAAGATTTATTTTTTGAAATTAGGTATTTATTGCACTCCCTATTTGTGAAGGGTACAGATGTTGATTTTTATTGGATACCATCCCACACTGGATTCCGTTATAACGACCAAGCAGATAGGGCAGCAAAAAGGGGAGCAAAAAATCATATAGATAGTATAAAAGTATATTGCCCATTGTCATACAAGCAAATAAGCAATATACTAGAAAGAGACTTTTATAGGTGCTTGAATTCAAGTCTAAAACTTCGTCAGTTGACTCTCTCAGACTTTGGTCCGATTCGCAGACCAATTCTGAGCTTAGCTCTCAGACTATTATCAAATTCATTACGGACTAAGTATTGTTCTAATGTCAAGTGTATATGCTTTAATCACCTCACAATTGAGCATATAATTTTTCACTGTAGCTTGATGAAGCCTTTTGTACACGAAAGTGTGTCTTCACAAGTGACTGAGAACGTTGATGTTTTTGACTTTTTGCATTCATTATCAGTTGTTTCGCTTGTCAGTTTAACGACTGCTCTTTTACGAAGTCCTTTAAGTAATTTCCTGTAACTGTATTTAGAGGGTTTTTTGTTTGTTTGTTTGTTTGTTTGGTTTTCTTTCAAATTTCACCCACATTTTTACCCTCATTTGCCCAGTTTCCCCCAACCCTCCATTCATCCACATCTCCCACCCCTTCTAACCGATAATACACAGGTGTATTCATAAATACTTTTACAAAATGTCTTCAATCACCGATATGTGTGACGGGACATTAAACAAAAATTCCTTCCTCTTCTCCTATGTTAAACTATCCCTGTGTGACTGTTAATGCAACCTCTTGTCCCTGTAAGATCCTAGCTCACAGCGCCAACTATGCTATAGAGAAAGCTTGGCTGGGAGCTGTGATTCATTAAGAGATATTTAGAGAATTAGCACATCCTTGCTCACAGCGCCAAGTTGTAACAAGGTACACTTGGTGGTAAAGGGCTGTGGTTTAGGGATGGACTGAATTTGGATAAAAGAATTTAAACCTTAAAGGGAATAATTGGCATCATGATGGTTCTTGTTGCAGTGTCACTGTCCTGGCTGTTAATTTGTTTGACATCAGTCTCCTCACAAACTCAGCGGTGCCCTTGATGCCAGTCGTGTGGATCGCCTGGGGGTGGGATCTGGTGGTGGTAGTGGAGGCGGCTCTGGTACAGCTCGCAGGGTTGATGTCCTGGGTCTCGGCATGGGCCTGGTCAGCCACACACCACTGTCACTATCGGTATCAGTGTCAGTGTCAGAGTGTGACGCCTTGCTGTCCTGGTGGTGCAGTGGGGACAGGTCAGTTGGCGTGACAGCAGGTAGTTGTTGTCGGTCGTGCCTCTGCTGCGTGGGGCTGACTACAGGTGGGGACACCCGTGGGATCACAGCATCAGGTGTGGTGCTGTGACGCCTCCGTCGTCGTCGGCGTCTCCTGCATCGCTGGTTTGGAGCTGGAGTTGGCGGCATCGGTCCCAGTTGCCCAGTGTGTGTGGCAGTGACACACTGTTTGTAGGCTGGAGCTGCAGGCTTGTGGTCTGCGTTCTGTCGCCTGGTCTGGTAGCGTCGCTTGTGGCGACACTGGTGCTCTGTGTGGCCAGACCTACTGCACCAGACACAGCGTGGAGGGTCTGGGGCGCGGTCAGCAGCACAGCGTCGAGGATGTAGCGCTGATCCTGGAGGATGCGGGCGGCTTGGCGTTCAAACTGGGAGTGATGTCACACAATCTGTGCGTGGGTTAGTTGGGGAAAACGTCGTCTGATGTAGCTCGTGTTTTGGAGCAAGCATAGCGCGCTTGGTCACATTTAGATCCAGCAGAGATGTGGAGGAAGGGACCTGACGGCACAAGTAACAAAACAGGGAGAAGAGGAGGGGAGGGGAAAGAGGAGGAGAAGGAGGAGGTGGAGGAGAAAGAGGAGCAGGGGTGGAGATGGAAGAGAAGGTGGAGATGGAGGAGAAGAAGGAGGAATGAAGCGGAGAAGGAAGAGATGGAGATGAGATGAAGGAGGAAGGGGGTGGAGATGGAAGAGAAGGTGGAGATGGAGGAAGATGAGGAGAATGAGGAGGAGAAGCAAGGTAGAGATCGAAGCGAGGGATGAGATGAAGAAGGAGGAGGAGAAGAAGGAGGAGGAGAAGGAGGCGGTGGAGATGGAGGAGAGGAACGATATGAAGGAGGAGGAGAAGGAGGAGGCGGTGGAGATGGAGGAGAGGAATGATATGAAGGAGGAGGAGAAGGAGGAGGCGGTGGATATGGAAGAAAAAGTAGAGACGGAGGAGGGGGAGTAAGAGGAAGAGGAGGATGAGGAAGAGATGGAGATGGAGGGAAAAGATGAGATGAAGAAGAAGAAGTTGGAGGAGGTGGAGATGGAGGAGAAGGAGGAGGAGGAAGAGGTGGAAAGGAAGGAGAGGCATGAGATTATAGAAGGAGGTGGAGAAGAAGAAGATGGAAGAGAAGGCGGAGATGGAGGAAGAGGTGGAGATGGAGAAGAAAGATGAGGTGAAGAAGAGGGTGAACGAGGAGGTGGGGATGGAGGAGAAGGTGGAGATGGGGGAAGAGGGGGAGGAGGTGGAGATGGAGAAGAAGGAGAAGGAGGAGGAAGAGCTGGAGATGGAGGAGAGGGATGAAGTGAAGAAGGAGTAGGGGAAGAAGGATCAGGAGGAAGAGATGGAGATGGAAGAGGAGGAGGAGGAGGGGAAGGAAAAGGAAGAAAGGGGGAAAAAGAGGGAAGCGGGGATATCGCGGAGAGAGAGAGGGGGGGGAGGGAAAGACGCATTCAATGGAACAAGAAAAACAAACAAGGACAATCAGGAAATGAAGGAGATTTAAGATGTGCGTGTGTGGAGGGGGGGGGAGTGATTGAGTGTGTGTGTGTGTGTATGTGTATGTGTGTGTGTGTGTGTGTTGATTGTGTGTGTGTGTGTGTGTATGTGTATGTGTGTGTGTGTGTGTGAGTGTGTGTGTGTGTGTGTGTGTGTGTGCGTGTGGTGGACGTGTGTGTGTGTGTGTGTATGTGTGCGTGTGGTGGACGTGTGTGTGCGTGTGTGTGTGTGTGTGTGTGTGTGTATCGGATGACAGTTTCAGTTTCAGTAGCTCAAGGAGGCGTCACTGCGTTCGGACAAAACCATCTACGCTACACCACATCTGCCAAGCAAGATGCCTGACCAGCAGCGTAACCCAACGCGCTTACAGTTTTACTACAGTTACGGTATCCAAACATTGACCTATCACTGTAATTCATGTGTAGCGTGACGCGATTCAAAATTTGAATCAAAAGCCCCAGCTTGCCAGTCAGTCTTTACGAAGCATTGCTCAGTGTCTCACACAGTCATGCTGCTAAACCATTCTGCTGAAAGGACTGTTTGTGTTCTGTGTTGATAGCATTTAACTCACTCAGTACGGCCAGTCCTCTCTTCTCCTCTACACAGACCCCTCGGGTGTCCAGTGGGTGTCAGAATTGTGGTATTCTTTGTCAACATTCACGTCTTCAGTATAAGAGCCTTCCGCTTGCAATATTTTGATGATGGTAATTGGGGTGAAACGCTGTTAACGTCGTCTCTTTCGCCGTTCGTATGGAAAGAGTTAAAGTTGGTGAACTTTGTCAGAAGAGTGCATATCTGTTATGCATTTGTAGGTGTATGTGTGAATGTGTGTCTTCATGTTTTACATTTATTTGCTTATTTGTCATCATTGCTGTCTTATTTATCTATTTATTTACTTATTCATTTATTTATTTATTATTATTATTACTACCCCTTTTTTGTATATTATAATTATTATTTATTTACTTATTTATGTACGCTTATGTATTATTTATTCACCTTTTTTTCTTCTTTCTTTTTTTTTCTCAAGGCTTGACTAAGCGCGTTGGGTTACGCTGCTGGTCAGGCAACTGCTTGGCAGATGTGGTGAAGCGTATATGGATTTGTCCGAACGCAGTGACGCCTCCTTGAGCTACTGATACTGAAACTGAAACTGTCAGAAGAATTGCGTTTTTGTTCAGTCACAGGTCTTATTATTGATTGATGTAAGGTATCATGTCGTCATGATATCCTTGTAAGGAGTATAACTATTCCATTTCATTCTTTTGATTGTCAGTCAGTGTCGTTGCTGTCCACTGATAGTTTATTCGACTGTTGGCGTGTGCTGTGAACTATAGTTATCGAAGCCAGCAGAGTGCTTGGCTACACACAGAAGGAAAAGGACAGAAGGAAAGAAGAAGTAAAGTGAAGGAGAAAAACATAGACGGAAAGACAGACAGGAGGAGGGGGTGCCTATGTCAACACATTCAATGTTTGTGCGTGTGCGTGCGTGCGTGCGTGATTGCACGCGCGCACTAATGTGTGTGTGTGTGTGTGTGTGATTGCGCGCGCGTGCGTGTGTGGGTGGGTGTGATTGCGCGCGCGTGTGTGTGTGGGTGTATGGTATAAGATGTATACCTGTCTTTCTCTTCCTCTGTTCCGGGTTCTAGCTTAACCCTTTAACTGCTGCTAACAAGTAATGCTCGTCAGTGAAGGGTTACCACCTCACCGAGATACTAAGACAGAGCTTACAGGTCAGGGTGTGTCAGTGAAAGGCTGTCACCTCACTGAGATAATAAGACAGAGCTTACATGGTCAGGGTGTCAGTGAAAGGCTGTCACCTCACTGAGATAATAAGACAGAGCTTACAGGTCAGGGTGTCAGTGAAAGGCTGTCACCTCACTGAGATAAGACAGAGGTTACAGGTCAGGATGTCAGTGAAGGGCTGTCAACTAACTGAGATAAGACAGAGCTTACAGGTCAGGGTGTCAGTGAAAGGCTGTCACCTCACTGAGATAATAAGACAGAGCTTACATGGTCAGGGTGTCAGTGAAAGGCTGTCAACTAACTGAAATAAAACAGAGCTTACAGGTCAGGATGTCAGTGAAGGGCTGTCACCTCAGTGAGATAAGACAGAGCTTACAGGTCAGGATGTCAATGAAGGGTTGCCACCTCACCGAGATAATAAGACAGAGCTTACAGGTCAGGGTGTCAGTGAAAGGCTGTCACCTTACTGAGATAAGACAGGTCAGGATGTCAGTGAAGGGCTGTCAACTAACTGAGATAAGACAGAGCTTACAGGTCAGGATGTCAGTGAAGGGTTGCCACCTCACCGAGATAATAAGACATAGCTTACAGGTCAGGATGTCAGTTACCATTCTATATGTGAACTCATTCTTCCTCTTGATATCACATTGCTTTTTGTTCAGCAAAATTCTTCTTCTTCTACTTCTTCGTTCGTGGGCTGCAACTCCCACGTTCACTCGTATGTATACGAGTGGGTTTTTACGTGTATGACCGTTTTACCCCGCCATGTAGGCTGCCATATTCCGTTTTCGGGGGGAGGGGGGATGCATGCTGGGTATGTTCTTGTTTTCCATAAGCCACCAAACGCTGACATGGATAACAGGATCTGTAACGTGCGTATTTTATCTTCTGCTTGCGTCTACACACGTCTACACACGCACAAGCAGGTCTGCACATATGTTGACCTGAGAGATCAGAAAAAAAATCTCCACCCTTTACCCACCAGGCGCCGTTACCGAGATTCGAACCCGGGACCCTCAGACTGAAAGTCCAACGCTTTAACCAGTCGGCTATTGCGCCCGTCATTCATCAAAGTAAATGCCACCACTGACAAGTGCACGAAAAAAAAGTGGTATAACTTGTACTTCATTCACTCACACCCATACTGATCTCATTATTTTTACCACCACGGCCCATAAGTCAAGAGGGGGTAGGGGTGGTGGTGGAGTTAAGACTGAAACTTTATATGAAGACAGCAATAACGGCTGTGCAAACACTGCAACAAAGGGTCAGAAGATTTTTTTTTTTTTTTTTTGTCGAGAGGATGTTCAACATCAATTAAACTAATGGGCTTGCTTTTTCTTCTTCTTCTTCTTCTTCTTCATTAAAGCCACTTTGCTCTTTACAAAAACGTGCCATTAAGATGATTAACCATGTAAATACCACAGGTGGATCTGTGCACAATATGTACAAAGAACTTCAAATATTACCTGTTCATCTACTTATTAGATATAACACATTGATTCTTATGCATAAAATTGTTCATAACGCATGCCCACAATATTTAAAATCGTTATTTTGTTTCCATTTCCAACGTAATTCAGATAGAGCTATTGTCCCAAAGCCTAAAATTGATTTATTTAAGATGAGTCTCTCATTTAATGGAAGCATCGAATGGAACATGCTTCCAAAGACATGTCGTCAAATTCCAGCCATATCTCTCTTTAAAACTAAGATAAGAATATTTCTATTCGATACATTTGATTAACCTACTCGCGGTCTTTTGCAAATGCTTGCTTGTACTCAGTCCACTAGCTGCCATGCCATGATGAATGAAAAATTGAATGTATGTGTATGTGTGAACAGTAAGTGCGTGTGTGTGTTTGTGTGTGTTTGAGTGTGTGGGCGTGAATGTGTACGTATGTCTTTGTTGCTTGTTTTATAATTTTGTGTGTGTGTGTGTGTGTGTGTGTGTGTGTGTGTGTGTGTGTGTAAGTACCTATGTACATGTAATGTACCAATTGTTCCAGTTTTTCATCGCTTTGTTACCTTTAATAGACTATTCAAGTTCCTATTCTTATTCGTCGTTCTTATTATTTCATTTTATTTCAGTTTATTTCTTTATTTTTATGTTTTGTGTCGTTCGTTCTTTATTTTTTATGTCGTTAAATGGGCAGAATTGTAAAAAGGCCTTTACTGTGCCTAATTCTTTACCCATTAAAGATTCAATCAATCAATCAATCAATCTTCTTCCTCTTCTTCTTCTTCTTCGTTCGTTCGTTCGTTCGTTCGTGGGCTGCAACTCTCTGCGTTCACTCGTATGTACACGAGTGGGCTTTTTTACGTGTATGGCCGCTTTTACCCCCCCGCCATGAAGGCAGCCATACTCCGCTTTCGGGGGTGCTTGCCTTTTTCCAGCTCCACGTATTGGGTTTGTTCAGTTGTAGCGTTTTTGTTGCTGTTGCTGCTGTTGTTGTTGTTGTCTTCCACTATGTTCAGCAGAACCAACTTCGAAAACTGCGAAGGTTATGACTGTATAACAAACAAATAAACGAGGCATTAACTCACTCAGTACGGCCATTCCTCTCTTCTCCTCTACACAGACCCCTCGGATGTCCAGTGGGTGTCTGAATGACCCAACCTTTAGCTTCCGTCGTCAGAATTGTGGTATTCTTTGTCAACATTCACGCCTTCAGTATAAAAGCCTTCCGCTTGCAATATTTTGATGATGGTAACTTGGGTGAAACGCTGTTAACGTCGTCTCTTTCGCCGTTCGTATGGAAAGAGTTAACGTCGTCTCTTTCGCCGTTCGTATGGAAAGAGTTAAGGAAATGTCAGAAGCGGTGATGTTGTTGTTGTTTTTTTTGTTTTTGTTGTTGTTGTTGTTGTTGCTGTTGTTGTTGTTGTTAAAAGATATCACATGAATACAAATGGCTTTTCAAGTCGTTACACTTAACAAAAGTACATTTGCGCTATTGCTCAAAAGCGTGCGTGCTATTTAGATAAAGTAAAAGAAAGAAAAGACCGAGAGAGAGAGAAAGAAAGCAATAATCCTAAATCTCAACTTTGTTGTTGTTTTGTTTCGAGTTTTGAATTGTGTTGCTTTGTTTCGGCACTTTTTGTTGTCGTCGTCGTTTTCATCGAGTGGTCTTCAATTTCGTCGTTTCGCTTTGAATGACAATAAGTTTGTCTTCTGCTTTCGTTTTTGTGTGTGTGTGTATGTGTGTGTGTGTGTGTGTGTGTGTGTGTGTGTGTGTGTGTGTGTGTGTGTGTGTGTGTGTGTGTGTGTTTTGGTTTGGTTTGGTTTGGTTTGGGTGTTGGTTTTTTTTGTCTGTTTGTATTTTTTATTTGGGAGCGTTTCTTGTGTTGCTTTGTTTTGTTTTCCGTGCTTAGTACCCGATTGAATGGGGTATCATGGACAAGCACACAGACATCTCAAATACAGGAGAGAGAATAGGGGGTGAGGTGGGGTGGGGTGGGGGGGAGGGAGAGAGAGATAGGGGGGGGGGAGTGACAGGGAGAGAGAGACACAGAGAGAGAGACAGAGACACACACACACAGACAGAGAGAGGGAGAGAGAGGGGGAGAGGGAGACAGAGAGACAGAGACAGACAGACAGACAGACAGACAGACAGACAGACACACACACACACACACACACACACACACACACACACACACACACACACACACACACAGAAAGAGAGACGCACACACATAGACAGAGAGAGAGACAGAGAGAGAGACAGACAGACAGACAGACACAGAGGGACAGAGAGAGAGAGATATATACAAAACTGCCGAAACTGAGAGATTTCCTAGTCCAGACGGATGTAACTCTCAACCCTAGGCCCTCAGTGAGTTGGAAAGAACAGAAACCATGCGGAATGAGAAGCCATCCTGGATCATAAGGGACGTGGGCAGAGAGGACAGGGGGCAGGACAGAAGGGAGGAGAGGGATAAAAGAAAGAAAGAAAGAAAGAAAAAGAAAACAAAAACAACCCCGAGATGTTCGGAAGAGAAAAAAAAAATCGAGAGGGTATCGGAATCAAAGAAGAATGTATTTTCCCTCCACCCCCACCCCCCACCGCACCTCCCCCCTCCCCCCCGCAACCCCCCCCCCCTCCCCTCTCTCTCTCTCTCTTTCTGTCCTGTCGTTTCGTCAATGAAGCTGTTTTCAAACTGTGATGATACTTGCTGACACACTGGGAAAACGTGGAGAGAATCAAGGCCCTATTAAAACAGATAGCCCATCATAATCACTCCCCCAAAACTTAAACTAAAATAAATATATAGACACAAAAAAAAATAAATAAAAGAAGATGAAGTAGATTCTGTCCGTCCTTTGCTGTGAAGCGTTGAGCAACTTAAGAGAAAGACTCATTCGCACTAAATACTACAAACAGCCCTGTGT